>NW_008365278.1:0-203 GCF_000622305.1 Nannospalax galili
CTGGTTGGATGTCACCTCTTAAGGAGGTCACCTGGTCACCTTGCCTTTATTGCCATTTTCCTGCCATCCTCCTCTCCATTATTTTGTTTTTTCCATATTTTCCATCACCATCAGAAAGCTGTCACAGATTTATAATCAAATACACTCCTTCTCCTGTTGCAGGTTCTCCTCAGGCCAGCTGTGAAGACCCTAACCTGGATCGG
>NW_008365279.1:0-203 GCF_000622305.1 Nannospalax galili
TCAGGAAAGCAACTTGAGTTTTGCTAAGATATTGCCTTAGAATGGAATACCCACCACATCAATTGGGTCAGACAATTGGCCTCTGCTTGGGGTCATGCAAAGACTAGCAAAGGCCCAGCATGGAAATGGAATTTACATACAGCTTACCTGCCTCAGAGCTCAGGGAAAGTGGAACATACATATCAGACCCTAAAACTAGTCCT
>NW_008365280.1:0-203 GCF_000622305.1 Nannospalax galili
TCTGATGTGCAGATAGTCGTGTCATCTGCCCCCTCTGGCGTGCAGTCGTGTCACCTGCCCTCCCTGACATTCACATGTTTGAGTAATCTGTCTTCTCTGACGTGTACATGGTCGTGCCACCTGCCCTTCTGACGTGCAGATGATCGTGTCACCTGTCCCCTCTGACTTGCACATGATTGTGTCACCTGCCCTCTCTTACGTGC
>NW_008365281.1:0-203 GCF_000622305.1 Nannospalax galili
TCAGGAAAGCAACTTGAGTTTTGCTAAGATATTGCCTTAGAATGGAATACCTACCACATCAATTGGGTCATACAATTGGCCTCTGCTTGGGATCATGCAATGACTAGCAAAGGCCCAGCATGGAAATGGAATTTACATACAGCTTACCTGCTTCAGAGCTCAGGGAAAGTGGAACATACATATCAGACCCTAAAACTAGTCCT
>NW_008365282.1:0-203 GCF_000622305.1 Nannospalax galili
CAGGGTCTCCCTGTAGCCCAGCTGGCCTAGAACTCACTATGTAGGCCAGGCCAGCCTCAATGTCACAAATATCCACCTGCTTCTGCCTCCTAATGCTGAAACTAAAGCTGTTCCATATTCTTGACAGCATTAATCTCGGCATAATGTCATCTTTTTCTGATAAGGACAGGTAAGTCTCTTAGAATAGTGACTTAGTCTTGTTT
>NW_008365283.1:0-203 GCF_000622305.1 Nannospalax galili
GTTCCATTGTGACAAAACAATTCTCCAATGTGACATCACATTGCTACAATGTGCCAACACTATCACCCCATGTGACATATGTATTGCTCAAATGTGCCATCACAATGTTTGAATATGACTTCAAGATGTTCCATAGTGACATTACAATTATAAGTGGTGCCTTCACAATGTTGGAATATGACTTCACAATATTCCATTGTGAC
>NW_008365284.1:0-203 GCF_000622305.1 Nannospalax galili
AGCATATTATTACTATCCAGGTTAGTTTTCCCACAGGTTAGCATAGGTCAACGACATGAAGATTCTCCTTGGATAGCAGCCTCCCTCAGCAAGAGAGCATGGACTGCATTCCTTTATTCATAGTCTCTCTCTCTATATATATTTTTTTCAGAGTTGATTGTGCTCTCATCTCAAATGATTGCTGACAGAATAATTTCATGGGG
>NW_008365285.1:0-203 GCF_000622305.1 Nannospalax galili
AACAAAATGATCATCTCATTAATTACAGAAAAGGCCTTTGATAATATCCAATATCCAATCATGATAAACGTCACGGAGAATCCAAGGATACATAATTCAACATAATACAGGCAATATACAACAAGCACACAGCTAACATCATACTAACTGATAAAACCTCAAAGCATTTCTACTAAAATCAGGAACGAAAAGGTTGTATATTC
>NW_008365286.1:0-203 GCF_000622305.1 Nannospalax galili
CCTAGTTTTGAACTAGATAACAAATCATCAAATTATAAACTTCTTGTGAAAGAAAGGCTGTTGATGCTAAGGTGATTCAGTTCCTTTTTACAGAAGTACTAACTTCCTCCATACTACAAACAGCATCTTGATGCATAGGCCTTCACCGGCTTCCATGGCAAACACCATAGTTTTAATAGTGAAATATGTCTGTAGCGAAGTGT
>NW_008365287.1:0-203 GCF_000622305.1 Nannospalax galili
TCACTATGTAGACCAGGCTGGCCTCAAACCCACAAAGATCTGTCTACCTCTGCCTCCCAAGTGCTGGGATTAAAGGCATAAGCCACCACACCCAGCGATACCAAATTCTTTTAAGTCAGTAGAAGGGTAAAAGAAGAAAGTAAATGTTCCAGAAAGTAACTGGGTTCTCTTGGCTTTTTACAGGTTTAAAAATATTCAGGTAT
>NW_008365288.1:0-203 GCF_000622305.1 Nannospalax galili
TGTTCCTATACGTGAGTTTGCCATTCATCCCCTTATAAAGTTCTTCAACCTATATAAAGTTTTTCAGTGTGGTCTTGTTGTTTCTTAGAACATTACTGATAAAATATTTTTGAATTAAAAAAAGCAGAGGAGCTGGAGAGTTGGCTCAGTGTTTAAGAGCACCTGATGCTCTTGCAGAGGAACTGGGTTTGGTTCCCAGCACC
>NW_008365289.1:0-203 GCF_000622305.1 Nannospalax galili
AGGGTTTATACTGAGTACAATGTTGTATAATTGTAACAATTCAACTGTAAAGCTAAAAATTTACAGCCAATTTTGAAAAAAGATGCATTTTAGCTCAGAAAATTGTTATTGAATTTGTCAATGCTGTTATAATGAAATGCTTCTTCTAAGTAAAAAAAAAAGGAAATATGCACAATGATGCAATACTGACACAAATATTATGG
>NW_008365290.1:0-203 GCF_000622305.1 Nannospalax galili
ATCAAAATGTTACAATATGACTTCCCAATAATCCACTGTACCATCACACTATTCACTGTGTCATCACAATGCGCCATTGTGTGACTAAAAGGGTCCATTGTGTCATCACCATGGTGAATATGCAATGTGCTCAATGTACCCTCACAATCCCTCAATGTGACATTTCAATGCTACAATGTGACATCACAACACTACAATTTGAC
>NW_008365291.1:0-203 GCF_000622305.1 Nannospalax galili
TGAAAGTGAGATTGATGGAGGGGTAGGTTGATGGGGAGAGCTTCTTGTCAGGGTTAAAAAGGGATAGGACTCTGCAGTCAGGGGTGAAATTGGAAGAGGGGCAATGCACCCAGGGAGCAGCAGGGGAGTGTGACAAAGAGAAATGTTAGTCTAACAGGAAGTAGAAGGGTAGGAGGCTAGGGACAGAAGGGGGTTGGTCTTAA
>NW_008365292.1:0-203 GCF_000622305.1 Nannospalax galili
AACTCTGGCTGAAGTGGGTAAGTCGAGGTGTCTTACTGACTTAGGTAACTGGGCTTTTCGCATACAGCTGCATAAGCAGCTTTCCTACCTAGAACATCGTAAGAAAACAGGTAAAACTTTTGTCAAGTTGACGGCAAATGATTCTAGACCTTGCAGGCTCTTTGAAAGGAGCATGTATTCATATTTCCAAATGTAAATGTAGT
>NW_008365293.1:0-203 GCF_000622305.1 Nannospalax galili
TTAAACTTGTCAATTTTATAATTATTAAGATGATGATTTAATTCCAACATTGACAAACGTTTTGCGTTTTTTACCTATTCTTTTTGCTTCTTAGCTATTCCTTTTGTAGCTTTAAAAAACTTTTCCAAATAAATACTTTAAAAATTATTTCCATAAACTCTATTAAAGATTCATTCTGATTTTTGGTTGATGCTTAGTGTCTT
>NW_008365294.1:0-203 GCF_000622305.1 Nannospalax galili
TAGGATTAGATAACCTATCAGGGAGCTTGTCCCTGGAGAGAATTGATTCTCCTCTCAGCATCCATTCAATGCCTATAGCTATCCTCCTGGGGTGGGACCTCATGAAATTGCCCCCATCCATGCTTGCATGTCAACTGCTATTGTCATGCAGCTCTTGTTTAGGCAAATATATTATTGAGATTTCATGGGTGAAGCTTCCCTGT
>NW_008365295.1:0-203 GCF_000622305.1 Nannospalax galili
TAAAATTATGCACTGAGTCATGAAATTCAGCCACAGACTTTTTCTCCGTGACTATTAAGCTCTCTACTGTCTCTAGCTCACTCATCATCCAGGCACACAGGGTGAGATAATAATCCTCGAGAGGTGCTTAAAATAAGGTCTCCACTACACCGTTGGAATCGTGGCCTTCTACACTTTAGACCTCAAGGAGGCACTGTGCCCTT
>NW_008365296.1:0-203 GCF_000622305.1 Nannospalax galili
TGATCACCTAATGAGTTTTTATGGGTTTTAACACAGGGTCTGGGTGAGGGGTTGCTTACAGGAGTAAGAATGATTCCAAAGCTGCTGCACTGAGACCCAGGTGACACCCAGGAAAGCCTGTCCCTGGAACTCTCTGCACAGCTTGCAGATGGCTCGACAGGGCCAAGAATTTCCTCTCTGCAGCTTGGCTGCTCAGTCTCCCA
>NW_008365297.1:0-203 GCF_000622305.1 Nannospalax galili
ATACTCAGAGAGGCCATAGTTGAAAGTTTGATTCCTGAAATGACAAAGAAATGCTGTTCGATGCCACAGATGACACAGACCACCCAAATGAGCATTTTTCAAATGTGTTCTGGTATTGTACAGCTTCAGGGAAAAAACTTACACATACAAGTCAAAGCATGTACACAAAAGAAGTCAGATCTGGGGTGCATACTTTGCAGCTT
>NW_008365298.1:0-203 GCF_000622305.1 Nannospalax galili
TTCAAAGATATTTATCCAAAATTCATTGAATTGTACCCATGATACATGCAGTTTTGCATATGTTAATAATGACTCAACAAAATGGTAACAAAATCGAATAGAAATGTTTCATTGAAAGATATACTGGTGGTTGTGTGGGCGTGGGTGCATGTATGCATGTGTGTGTGTGTCTGTCTCTCTGTATACACAGTATAGAATATCAT
>NW_008365299.1:0-203 GCF_000622305.1 Nannospalax galili
CCAGGGGACTATGAGCATCTCTCAAAATGTCCTGTAATTCTGGTGGGTCACTTGTCCGCTTGATCAAGGAGGCCAAGGAGACCCTACCAATGGACTTGAACCAGTGTCCAGTGTATAAAGAGGAGGGTCAAAACAAAAGAATCATTTCCTCTATGCTTCCAAGTGAAGCCAACCATGATTGAGCAGGACCTTTGACTTATCTT
>NW_008365300.1:0-203 GCF_000622305.1 Nannospalax galili
CAATGTTCAATTGTGCCATCACAACACACCTATATGCCATCACAATGGTCAATCTGGCAACGTGATGCGCAATTTTGTCATTACCATCATCCGTTGTGTCATCAGCATGCTTCGTATGTAAACACGGTACTCAATGTCTCCTCACAATCCCAAAATTTGACTGTAAAATTCTCCATATACTATCACAATGTTAAATATGACTT
>NW_008365301.1:0-203 GCF_000622305.1 Nannospalax galili
ATCAAGATATGTACTCATATAAGGATTTGGTACTAGGATGAACAAGTAAGGGAGAATATATATCATTTGTTTTTCTGAGTTTATCTTACTTCACATAGTATAATATTTTCCAGTTTCATCCATTTATATGCAATTTTCGTGAATTCATTGTCTTTTTTAAATACTGAGTAGAACTTTATTTTGTAAATGGACATTTTCATTAT
>NW_008365302.1:0-203 GCF_000622305.1 Nannospalax galili
TTTTTTTTTAAGATAAGTTCTTATATAGCATAAGCTGGTCTCCTACTCACTGCACAGCCGGAGTTGGGCTTGAACCCCTGATCCTACTGCCTCCATCTCCCAAGTTTTGGACAGCAATTGTTAAGATCACTAGCATATGGCAAGATGCCTGGATTTCACAAAGATCTGCCTACCTCTGCCTCTCACATGCTGGGATTAAAGCC
>NW_008365303.1:0-203 GCF_000622305.1 Nannospalax galili
CTTCACTTATTATTTATATTTGTGAAATCTTGGGCTTTGGAAATACAATACGATCTGTCATTCTGGTTTTATTCTAAAGGTCTGAGACAGAGATCTACCTTTTGGGAATGTGAATAGATATGACATGTCTTTCAATTTAGTTTTTGTATTTTATTTCTAGCTTGAATTCTAAAACTTCTTTTAAGAAAATTGTCTACAGAGAG
>NW_008365304.1:0-203 GCF_000622305.1 Nannospalax galili
ACCCTCCACACAGACCCAAGCTGGGCTAGGAGAAGCGTGGAGACCGCTGCCGTGCGGGCCAATTGCGCCTCACCGGGCCAGGCACCTGCTTAACCCTTCTAGCCGGGGGCGCAGCCGGCCCGCGGGGTCCAGGGGAGCAGGACCACTGGGGTCCTGAAGTTGCCGAGGCGGACAGCCACCCAGTCCCGCATCCTTGCTCCGGG
>NW_008365305.1:0-203 GCF_000622305.1 Nannospalax galili
ACAGAGCAGGTCTGCTTTGCACTGTATCCTGGAAGATGAGCACATTTTCTTGGTTGAATGCTGAGGTGCTGGGAATGCAGCCTCAAGTCCGAGGACTGGTGCATCTGTCAACGAAGAGCAGCGTCTTCCCAACACACTTGGCAAGTATATTGATTTTCCCACTTTGCTACTGAGGTTTCTATTTGACTCACAGTTTTGAAAAT
>NW_008365306.1:0-203 GCF_000622305.1 Nannospalax galili
ACGTGCAGATGGTCGTGTCGCCTGGTCCCTGAGATGTGCCGATGGTCGTGTCATCTGCCCCCTCTGACGTGCACATGGTTGTGTGACCTGCCATCTCTGACGTGCGCATCGTCATGTCACCCACCCGCTTAGTAGTGCACATGGTCGTTTCACCTGAACTTTTGACGTGCACATGTTCGGGTCACCTGCCCTCTCTGCCATAA
>NW_008365307.1:0-203 GCF_000622305.1 Nannospalax galili
TTTTTTTTTTGAAACTCTCACCTCCTCTTTTTTAGATTTTCGTGGAATTTTTTAATCTTATTCTGGATGATCCCGGATCTATTGGCATAAAAACAGCATTTTTCCTGTAAAAATAAACCGATGTCTCCCCTTTTGGCCATTAGTAGATTTAATGTCCTTTTATTCTGTAACATCACCTCAGCCTGTGGAAGAGCTCCAGTAAC
>NW_008365308.1:0-203 GCF_000622305.1 Nannospalax galili
CTGGTGAGTGCAGCTCAGAAAGACGGCTAACTTGAGAGGCAGCCATCAAATGACTGTGAGGATTGGGCAGTTGGAGGCTGTAACTGGGTTAACGATCTACCCAGATTGCAAAACCAAAAGTCAAGAGTCAGGAATGTATTGAACTGTACGTGGGGTTAAACAAGTGTTCAGAGCAGCGGTCTTCTTTTTTTTTTTTTTTGGTC
>NW_008365309.1:0-203 GCF_000622305.1 Nannospalax galili
CAACTACTGAAGCAATCAATGTCGGCTGCCCTTATACGAGGTCTCAAAGATCCATCATAGATTCAAATCAGTAAGAGTATTGAGATGCTCCAGTGAGCCGGGCACTGATTTACATCCTCCCCGTATGCTCACTCGTTTATGCCTCCGATTAACTCCAGGCATGGGTTGCCCCTTTATCCTCATTTCATAGATGAGAAAAAAAA
>NW_008365310.1:0-203 GCF_000622305.1 Nannospalax galili
AGAAGAAATAAAAATGGCTAATAAACAACTTTAAAAGTGGGGGTACTTTCATTGGGGAGGGAGGAAAGAGAGGAAAACAGGGAGAAAGAGAGAGAAGAAAGATAAATAATGCTTCAGTGCTGTGGAAATACCCAGGAGAAACACAGTGCCAGACAGGAGAAACCTGCCTTCATGATGTCGGTCAGGATAGTTCGAGACACTCC
>NW_008365311.1:0-203 GCF_000622305.1 Nannospalax galili
GCCATAATTTTAGCACATTGGAGCATTGTGATGTGTCATTGGAGCATTGAGATGACAAAATGGAGCACTGTGATGTCACATTGAGGGATTGTGAGAGGAAATTGAACACCGTGTTTGCATAATGAGCATGGTGATGACACAATGGATCATTTTAATGACACAATGGCCCATTATGATGGCAAATTGAGGATTGTGATGGCACA
>NW_008365312.1:0-203 GCF_000622305.1 Nannospalax galili
AATCCCAACATAGGCATGGCAGCTAACAACTTCCCATAATTCCAGTTTCAGAAGATCTGACACCCTTTTCTGTAATTCATGGGCATTACATGTCATGGGTACAATTTACATACATGCAGGCATAACACTCATACACATAAAAATATGGAAGTTGGTCAAATAAATAAAATTGGAAATGGGTCAAAGCTGGATAAAATTCAAAG
>NW_008365313.1:0-203 GCF_000622305.1 Nannospalax galili
TTTCATGAGAAAAAGTATGTCTTATGTTAAGAAATTAGTTTGTATATAAAGCATATAAACCAAACTTACAAAACCCAAAAGATAATACTATTTTAGCACTTATTAAAATGTTTATAAAGATATTAAAATATTATACATTAGATGACTAAAAGTTAAAGTTCAGGTAATTAAATTTAATATGAATGAAGGATTACAGAAAGAGG
>NW_008365314.1:0-203 GCF_000622305.1 Nannospalax galili
ACCATACATCTAATGTCAAGGGACCTTGTCCAGGAAACCAAGGGCACACTTTCTTAAGCAACTCCACAAATGCAGTCATGCCTTGTGAACTGCACACCACACCTTGTTCCTGAAGTAAATGCTTAAGCCTACCCATAGTCCTGGGACTGAAGCAGGAGAAAAATCCTTTAAAGTTAATAGGAATTATAATTTGTTAGCAAGGG
>NW_008365315.1:0-203 GCF_000622305.1 Nannospalax galili
ACTGCACACCCAGGACCCACGTGTCCATTTCATCACTGCTCTTTCCTCACTTTGTGTGATTCGTAATCCCTGCACCTGCACACCATCTGGTCAGAGCATTCCCACAGGTGCCACGGCAAAGGCCAAGTGCATCCAGAATGGCCCTGAGTGTGGGGCTGATGCAGCTTCTACAGTCAGAAGTGTCTCAGGACCCAAATGTGCAC
>NW_008365316.1:0-203 GCF_000622305.1 Nannospalax galili
CTTGCTGCCTCAATTAGTGTCTAGGTCACCATCAGATGCAAGTCTCCCCTGACAGCTTTCTGTTCTTTCTTGTTCTCAGTCCTGCAGTCCCCAGGGAGCTGAACGGGGTTGGTGGCAGCTGGGCCTCAGGATTAGAGGCCTTGAGGGGGACAGGAAAAAGCCCTCTCCTATTAAAGAATGCATTCTCTGCCCCCACCAGCCAT
>NW_008365317.1:0-203 GCF_000622305.1 Nannospalax galili
GGGGCTGGAGAGATGGCTCAGTTGCTCTTAAAGAGGACCTGGGTTCGATTCCTTGCACCCACATGGCGGCAAACAACTTCCTGCAACTCTAGTTCCAAGGGATCTGATGTCCTCTTCTGATCTACTTGGGCATTGAAAAACATGGGTGCACATGCAGACAAAACACACATAAAATAAAACACTTTTAAAAATCATCAAAAAAA
>NW_008365318.1:0-203 GCF_000622305.1 Nannospalax galili
CTATACAGCGGAGAATTCCTGAGGAGATGGAGGTTGTAGAAACCACCAACCTTCATCAGATGTCAGATTTATGTGCACATGCTTAGGTGTCTGTACTTCGCTCTCTGTGGCGTCTCTATTCTAGATGCCCTTGGGATCTACTTGAAGACGCACTCAATTGTAGGACAAGGAACTCTCCTTGTTCTCTCATGGAATCCCATTCC
>NW_008365319.1:0-203 GCF_000622305.1 Nannospalax galili
TCTGTGTACAACACAGTTTACATATAAAAAATTACATAATAGAACAAGCTGTTACAGTCTTAAACAAAAGAAAAAAGGGGAAAAATCAGATTACAAAACCCACCCCCCAAAACAATGAAAAAAAAAAATCATTGACCATTATCAAAATAGGTATTGGAGATGACTAGTCACTGAATACATTTGTTGCACTGACCCACTTAATG
>NW_008365320.1:0-203 GCF_000622305.1 Nannospalax galili
AGTCTGTTGTGTAGACCATGTTCCCCAAACCATGTATTTTCCCTATACTATTTACTACAGAGTCCACTGGACATAAAAGCTTTTGCAGTAACTCCGGATAGTCATTAATTCAGTATACCTCAGTGGTTGCCTCAGCAGCGGGCATAGTCTTTAGAGCTGCTCTGGGGGTTGGGTGGGCTCTGTGATCCCTGCAGTAGCCCCTC
>NW_008365321.1:0-203 GCF_000622305.1 Nannospalax galili
CGGCTGCTGTCTAGTTGCCAGTTGGCTTTCTCTTCATATATGTGTGTGTCTGGTGGTGCAGACTACTTGCATCCAGGGCAGGATTATCTTGTGCTACCCCCTGTTTCCCAGTTTTTATTAGTGCCCCATTATCCTCCAGCCACATTGGACTTGTTTCTGACCCTTTACCAAAGGTGCTTGTGCCTGTGACCCTCTCCCTTGGC
>NW_008365322.1:0-203 GCF_000622305.1 Nannospalax galili
CACAATGCTCCAGTATGCCAATACTATTGCCCCATGGTGCCATCAAAATATAACAATATGAATTCCCAGTGTTCCATTGTGACAACACAGTGCCCCAATATGAAATCACAAAGCTCCAATGTGAAAACACTAACCGCACATTTGCCATTATGTTGCTCAAATGTGCCATCACCATTTTATAATATGACTTCTCAATGTTCTAT
>NW_008365323.1:0-203 GCF_000622305.1 Nannospalax galili
TGCTATCTGTTTTTTATCTGGCTGCTGGAGGGGTAAATTCCCAACCTGACAGGGAACCGTAGAGAGGGAAGACTGACATTTGCACCCTATGGGTAGTTTCTGGCTGGCAAGTAGAGATGCCAAAACTCTGGATCCTATGCATTTACCCCACATGAAGTCACCATGTAGTGGTATGCAGGATTGCTCTGTGTCATCCCCTAAAG
>NW_008365324.1:0-203 GCF_000622305.1 Nannospalax galili
ATGATGGAAAAGCATGGTAGCAAAAGCATCAAGCGGCTCTTCTTTGCATTTGTAGTCAAGAACCAGAGACAGGCGAAGGCTGGTGCTCATCTGCTTTCTTCTTTTTTCACTTTTTTATCCAGACTGGAAACCAGTTCATGGAATTGTGCCTTACTGGGGTCTGTCTTCTTTCTTTCAATTAAGCCTCTCTGGGAATGTCCTCA
>NW_008365325.1:0-203 GCF_000622305.1 Nannospalax galili
GCTTCTCCTGTCTATCACTGTGTTTCTTGTTGCAGAGCCATCAACTGTACATGCTCACTCATATAAAGATATTGTACGTATATTTTACAGTAAGAATTTTAACTAATACAATTCCTTCTGGTTTTTCACATCACCTAAGCATTGTTTATTTCTCATCTCTGTCTCCGTGTGTGGCCCTCCTTCTCCCCTCCACAGTTGAAGTA
>NW_008365326.1:0-203 GCF_000622305.1 Nannospalax galili
CCAATATAAAAGTTCCTCTACTGCACCAATAGAGGAAGTCTGCTGGGCTGGCAATGCTGTGATTCATAGACGTTACAGCTGGGGACATCATTCATTGGTTTTCTCCCTTGGCATAGTATCCTCATAGTCTTCAGGTTTCCAGGTGAGTTTCAGCTCAACTGCTCCAAGTTCTGTGGACAAGTTCTTTGATACAGTGTGAAATA
>NW_008365327.1:0-203 GCF_000622305.1 Nannospalax galili
CCCAGCAAAGAACTGGGGAAATGGGCAGCAGGGCCCAACCCTAGCCAAGCAGCTATTGGCAACTGATTACTGAGGGGTGATGAAGAGCTGATATTCTTTTTAAAGCTGACTAGACTCCAGTGAATGAACTTTCACTGAGGGACACACTAGATAGAAATGCTTGACCAGGTAGGTAACACATATGACAGAATACCTGAAATCTG
>NW_008365328.1:0-203 GCF_000622305.1 Nannospalax galili
TATCTCCACTCCTCTTTAAAAGTGCTTGAAACTCTTGCAAGAGCAGCAAGAGCAGACAAGGAAATTAAAGGAGTAAAAATGGAAAAGAAGAGAATAAATTATCCTTTTTGAAGATGATATGATATAATATCTGAGACACCAAAAATTCCACCAGAAAATGCCAAGAAATTATTAATACATTCAGTAAAGAGGCAGATTATAAA
>NW_008365329.1:0-203 GCF_000622305.1 Nannospalax galili
TTGTTTGACCTTATCCTTTTTCCCTCAATTTATTATTTCTCTCTGGCTTTATTTCCAGATGGACTTTTTTTTCCTCACCCAGTATGTAACCCTCACAAACAGAAGTCCACAACTGTAATAACACTTCCTTGGGTTGTATTAAACTATGAAAATGCATCAGTCATAGGAGCTAATCATGAAAACTTGGGCTTCTGATTAGGTTC
>NW_008365330.1:0-203 GCF_000622305.1 Nannospalax galili
CTTAGATCCACACCTTGTTGCTGACAAGGCACCTAGGGAGCATCCTACAGGCGGGAACGCCTGCCGTTTAACGATCCTGCCATCTGCAGTATCTGGTTTTCATCACTTATATAATGAAATCCTACAAAATACTGTTTTATAACATCACTAATTAGAACAGTTAATGTTAGGACAGAAAATTAGCCACAACAGCAAAAAATCTA
>NW_008365331.1:0-203 GCF_000622305.1 Nannospalax galili
TCACAATGCTCATTGTGACATCATTATGTGCAATTTTGTTATTACCATGATACTTTGTGTCGTCACCATGTTCAAAGTGCATACAGGGTGTTCGCTGTCCCCTCACAACCTCCCAATGTGAAATCACAATGTTCCATGGTACCATCATAATGTTACAATGTGACTTCACAGTGTTCCTTTGTGACATCACAGTGCTCCATGGT
>NW_008365332.1:0-203 GCF_000622305.1 Nannospalax galili
CATCGCAATGCTAATTGTGCTATCACTATGCACATTTGTGTCATTACAATGATCCATTGAGTCATCATTATTTTCAATATGCAAACATGGTGCTCAATGTTTCCTCACAAACCCCCAAATTGACCTCACAGTGAACAATGGTGCCATCACAATGCTATGATATGACTTATTAATGTTCCATTTTGACATCACAATGTTCCAAT
>NW_008365333.1:0-203 GCF_000622305.1 Nannospalax galili
CAAAAGCAGGTCTGTGGTAGGCAGATTAGGAAGGGGCCAAGGGCAAGCCTGGGGTTGGAACAGCCTGTGGAGGATGACCAAACGAAGCAGAAGCATTGATCTAGTATGGGTACCTGGGATCAGGACGCAGTGGGAAGGTCTGGACTAAGAAGGTAGTCTAAAAATCTGGGTCAGAAAGAATATAAGCAGCCTGGGCCCTGTGC
>NW_008365334.1:0-203 GCF_000622305.1 Nannospalax galili
AAGTTTATTCAGTTTATAAGGGCCAGAGTAGTCACTCCCTCTTCATCTAATAGATACATAAGCCCAGGAAATCCTTGGCTGATGCTAAGCTTACCTGCTTGGGGAGGCTGTTTGTCTCTTACTTCCATTGAAACATAGGAGGTTGGCTTAGTAGTCTTGTTCCAAGTACAAGCCCATGACCATGCTGATGCTGTGCTTCTTTC
>NW_008365335.1:0-203 GCF_000622305.1 Nannospalax galili
GAGGATCTGTTCCTCAGGGGTCCCGTGGGCTTGGGACAGAAGACCCACGTTCAAACCCTAGCACTCACAAAGAAGCTAACAATCACCCAAAACTCCAGTTCCATGGGATCAGATACCCTCTTCTGATCTCCATGGACATTGCAAGGTATGGATGCACTTACATACATGTAGGCATAATACTCATACACATAAAATAAAAATAA
>NW_008365336.1:0-203 GCF_000622305.1 Nannospalax galili
ATCTCTCAAAAGTGAAACAGATTTAAGGAACTTAGTGAAGTTGAGACAGTTCTGCCTTTGAGATATTTAAGTAAAGGCACTGAATTTTGGCAATGTGGACAGAGATAGCATGTTGTGATCTTTATAATGTATATAGTAATTTAAGAGCAGTGAACATTGTGAGGAAGAAAATACAGATTGAGAAAAGAAAATCATTTAAAACT
>NW_008365337.1:0-203 GCF_000622305.1 Nannospalax galili
AAAAAACCCAAAATATCTTCTAGTTATATTTTTTACAGAAATTACTCAAGCCAGTTTCAAAATTCTGGATGTTATATGGCCCTTAAAATATGAACCTCCAAGTTTCCAATCAAATTGTAAGGGTGCAGTTATTCTGTGTTTACACCAGAGCATTTTTAATAATCTCTCCTAAATATATCAGTATATGTACATGTTTGGACTAT
>NW_008365338.1:0-203 GCF_000622305.1 Nannospalax galili
CAGGGAGACCCTGTCTCAAAAAGACAAAAAACAAACAAACAAACAAACAAATGAACAAAACCTAAAAATGAATATACCATTTGACCCAGTTATACTGCTCCTTGGCATATATCAACAAAACTCATCTTATTGCAGAGACACTTGTACATCTGTGTTTGTTGCTGCTCTTTTCACCATAGCTAAGAAATGGAAGCAACCTAAGT
>NW_008365339.1:0-203 GCF_000622305.1 Nannospalax galili
CTACACAATAAGTTCCAGGTCAGCTGAGGCCTACAGGGAGACCCTACCTCAGAAATAAAAAAAAAGGAAAAAGAAAAAAGAAGGAAAAGAAACAATGAAAAATCCATAATAATAAGATAATACAAAACAGAAAATCAGTTGATAATGCTATCTAAGGGACATATTAGAGAGGTGTGTTTTAATATAAATACAGTAAAGAATAG
>NW_008365340.1:0-203 GCF_000622305.1 Nannospalax galili
GGAAGTTTTCTTTGAAATTGAGGCCAGCCTGGTTTAAATAGCAAGTTCCAGGCCAACTGGGGCTGCAGGGAGACCCTGTTTAAGAAAACAAACAAACAAAAAACAAAAAGCAAACAGCAACAACAAAAACCCCAGCAACAACAAAAACCAAAAAAAAAGAATTAAATTTTCTACGGCTTCCTTCATTTCTAAAATACTTTCTT
>NW_008365341.1:0-203 GCF_000622305.1 Nannospalax galili
ATGGTTGCGTCAGCTGCCCTCTCTGCCATAAAGATGGACGTGTAATCTGCCCCCTCTGATGGGCAGATGGTGGTGCACCTGCTCCTCTGCCGCACAGAAGATCGTGTAACCTGTCCCATCTGATGTGCCGATGGTCATGTAACCTGCCCCTCTGACGTACAGATGTTCGTGTCACCTATTGCCTCTGTCGTGCAGATGGTCAT
>NW_008365342.1:0-203 GCF_000622305.1 Nannospalax galili
TCACATTGGAGGATTTCATGTCACATTGGAGGACTTTGAAGTCACAATGGATTATTTTGATGTCACAATAGAACATTATGAAGTCACATTTTCACATTGTGATGGCACATTCGAACAATAGACTGTCTCATGTGGCGATAATGTTGGCACAGTGGAGCATTGTGACATCACATTGTAGCATTGTGAAATCACATTGGAGCATT
>NW_008365343.1:0-203 GCF_000622305.1 Nannospalax galili
CTTTTATTGTTTATGTAATAAATTACTGAGAAATTCTTCGCTTCAAATAACAATTTATTATCTCATAATCTGTAGACTGGAAGTTGGAGACAGCAGGAGTTGAGTCCTCTGCTGAAGGCTGAAACGCCCACACATGTGCTCACCTGCATTGTAGAGCCCTCTGACAGCTCTGTTGTAAGCAGAGTTCAGTTCCTTGTAGTGAG
>NW_008365344.1:0-203 GCF_000622305.1 Nannospalax galili
AAATTAGCAAATACCATATAAAAGGTGTTAAAATCCAAAATAATTCCTTTAGTATTACCAGATAAAGATGTTATGCAAACAATGTCAAAACCTAAAAATAATTCCTTTAAAAAAATCTGTAAATATGTCAAACAATGGAAAGACTTAAAACAATCATTTTTAAAAACAGTAAATATACCATAGAAGAAGTTAAAACTCAAAGT
>NW_008365345.1:0-203 GCF_000622305.1 Nannospalax galili
AAAAAAGAATATCTTTTATTCATTTTTTGACAATTTAATACAGGTAAACAATACATCTTGATCAGATATGATACACCCCCAACTCCCTCTTCCCATTCCCCTTAGGAATCCCCAGTTCCTCCCTCCCACTCCCCCCACCACCCTCTAACATACACCCCTCCCCCTTGTGTCCTCCTCTTCTTTTTTTCTTTTTTTTTTTTTAA
>NW_008365346.1:0-203 GCF_000622305.1 Nannospalax galili
TTGGCCTTGATCTCACAGAGCCCACCTTAGCCTCCTGCCTGTTGGGATCAAAGGTGTATGCTAAAATTCCCAGCACTGGTTATTTTTAAATAACTTTAACAAAACCATCATCTCTGAGATTATTGTTTATTTTTACTGCGGCCTAGACTGTGTTTTGTGGAGTGGCTTGATAGAATGTTCTGGGTGCCAAGCTCCTTTAGCTG
>NW_008365347.1:0-203 GCF_000622305.1 Nannospalax galili
AAAAATTAAAACAATGTTCATCAGAAACTGAATTTGAGGATTTTAAATTATTTTAAATCAAATATTTTCATACTAGATTATGAGGAAGACCTATATTCTGGTATCATAACTAAGGCAGACCTCAAGTAAACAGAAATGCATATTTCTTTTCGTTTTTTTGAGACAGGGTCTCACCATGTAGTCTTGCCTGTCCTGGAACTCAT
>NW_008365348.1:0-203 GCF_000622305.1 Nannospalax galili
ACAGCATTGGCAGAGTGGCTGGACCTCCAGGAAGAACATTCCTGGACTTGTAAAAAGAAACAAATCACAGTGAAGAAATAAGAGGTTCTCATTTTAGGATTTGTGAAGTGGCACTTGCAAAGATCTTCAATATTAAAAATCTCTCTTCCCATGATTCCTAATTGCTGCTTCTGTTCTTACCAGGTCCTATCTCTGGCCTGGAT
>NW_008365349.1:0-203 GCF_000622305.1 Nannospalax galili
AATAAAATTTCCATATGTTGTGAGACTTCTTTTCCTGGAGATGCTAAGAAATGCTTAGTCCTTTTCAAGTTTCTAGTGTCAAGCCAATTTTGATTAAAGTTTTACTGGGAAACCAGTGAATTTATTGAGCTCACTTACCAAGATAGCTGAGGGGTTGCTGAGCATATGCACACTTCAAAGCCTTTACTCAGCATGGGCCATGG
>NW_008365350.1:0-203 GCF_000622305.1 Nannospalax galili
CCACACCAGGCCTGGCCTAGGAGGAGACTGATTCAGCAGCTGGCTGAGCTGACCTAGATGGTCCCCGTGGACCTAGCATGTGGCACCACATTGGTCAGGGCAACTTGGGTGGAAGCACTGGCCAGTGTCAGTCCTTTCTGGTTGGCTTTGTAACCATGACAACTTGAGAGCTGCTAGAAGCATCCCTGTGTTAGTGTCCAGCC
>NW_008365351.1:0-203 GCF_000622305.1 Nannospalax galili
TTCTATAATTTGGGTTTCCAAAAAGTTTTCAAGTTACAGGTTTCACATGGGGATAGTGGAAACCTAGAAATACCATTTTTGTATGTTTGTGACCTCAAAAAATGCTGCTTTTTAGGAAGGTACATAAATCATTATTTCTGTCACTAAGAAGGCATTTAAGGACTAACACATGCCAAGATGTTCTTAAGGTGCCCATGTGTACC
>NW_008365352.1:0-203 GCF_000622305.1 Nannospalax galili
TGGATTTGGGGGTAAGGGAGAAGGAAGAGGTGAGGGTGATCAAGATTCCTACCTGAGCAGGGTGGCAGTGTGAAGGGACCCAGTGAAGGTGGGCAGAGCAAACCTAGCCTGCTGGCATGGAAGGCTTCATTCGTCCAAGGCCTTGGGCTGGGGGCCTGTCCTCTACCCTCTGCATGAGCCCTGCCTCACTGTCTTTTCTGGGT
>NW_008365353.1:0-203 GCF_000622305.1 Nannospalax galili
AGAGATGGCTCAGTGGTTAAGAACACTGGCTGTTCTTGCAGAAGTCCCGGGCTCAAATCCCAGCAACCACATGGCAGGTAAGAACTGTCTGTAACTTCAGTTCCAGGGGATCCAATACCCTCTTCTGACCTCGGCAGGCATTGTACGACATGGGTGCACTTACACACATGCAGGCAATACATGAATACACATAAAATAAAAAT
>NW_008365354.1:0-203 GCF_000622305.1 Nannospalax galili
CTAGAGTTTATTTCAAAGGAAATACGCATGAGAAAATTCCCTTTATGGTAGGGAAATTGTCACTCCATGGGTTGGATTTTGGGTCTTTTTAGGGGGGCTTTAGGGGATGCAGAAGGTAGCAACATATTTTTATAAATTATGCAGGGGAGTGGGAGCCCAGTGCTTATCAGAACAGCTTCTTTTAAAACCACCCCCTTCTGTCC
>NW_008365355.1:0-203 GCF_000622305.1 Nannospalax galili
AAATCTCTCACAGACATTAGAATTTAAATTCTTGTTTCTGCAATGAAGAGTCGATCCATGATATAAGCAGTGTGTAATTTTTAGGTAGATCATGAGATGACTGGTTAGTCACTGACCTGTTGTGGTGTGTCATCATAGCTGAAGAGCTGTGGGGAGAATGGAGTTTGGAGAAAATGAAGAAGGGGAACAAGGAGAGAAATGTT
>NW_008365356.1:0-203 GCF_000622305.1 Nannospalax galili
CAGACTGCCAGCCAAGCTGCTGAACAGTTGATGATGGGTCAGGATGTTACATGGAAGGGGGCAACCTAAGACAGGCACGGTTCTTTAACCTTTCTAATAAAACAAAAAGGGGAGATGTGGGAAGCGAGTGCGGCCGAGTCAGCCAAAGATGACACCTTGGCTGGCTGCCAAGCCTCGTGACTCCAACTCTTGGCTGGCTGCCA
>NW_008365357.1:0-203 GCF_000622305.1 Nannospalax galili
CTCAGGATAGATGCTGGTTTCAGGAAGCTGGTGGCTCTGCCACCCAGGGAAATAAAGGGAGGTGAGGGTAGGACCAGGCCGAGGGGGTTCCTGGAAGTGGCAGGAAGCAGTGGCTGCTCTGGATCAAGAGGTTAACCCCAGTGTCTGGGGTTCCAAAATAAGAAATGGGCCTGTACCCTGCCTAGGAAGAGAGACTCATGGCG
>NW_008365358.1:0-203 GCF_000622305.1 Nannospalax galili
TTTTGTTGCA
Organism: Nannospalax galili; assembly: GCF_000622305.1. NCBI lineage: Eukaryota > Metazoa > Chordata > Mammalia > Rodentia > Spalacidae > Nannospalax > Nannospalax galili. The sequence goes on from NW_008365358.1 coordinate 11, forward strand.
AGCTCTTATATTTTTGCTGTCTTTGTTAAAAATATGGGACACTTCACAAACTTGTGTATTATCCTTGGATGGAGCCATGTATCATCTTGAATCATTCAATTTTAGTATATGTTCTGATGAAGAACTCTTGCTGTTTTTGTAATTTGACCTTACAATTTAGTTAATATACTTGCATGTGAACGACCTTATTTCG
>NW_008365359.1:0-203 GCF_000622305.1 Nannospalax galili
TTCAAAATAATCAATTGTGATGTAACAATGCTTGAATATGACATCACAAATTTCCAATGTGCCAACAGTATTGCCCCATGTGCCATTGTACTGCTCCAATGTGCCATCACAATATTCCATTGTGACATCAAAATTTTCCAGTGTGACATCACAATGCATCAATGTGACATCAAAATATTCCAAAATGCCATTCAGAGTGTTAC
>NW_008365360.1:0-203 GCF_000622305.1 Nannospalax galili
CTCCACCAAAAGCTCAGGGACCAGCATGAAAGAGCAGATAGAAGTCAGGGAGGAACAGAGAATAGTGGGGTGTTCTGGACATGACAGGACCACTTCCCCCATGAACTCACAGAAGTTTGGTTGTCTGCACAAGACCTACATAAGATCAAGCCAGTTACTACTCCAGCATTGTGAAGGAAAGAGCTCATGAACCCCAACCCCAC
>NW_008365361.1:0-203 GCF_000622305.1 Nannospalax galili
ACTTAGGTATTGCTTTTGAAGATTACTCCTACACACTGTTTTAGACTCTTTAAAATTTAACTCTCTTGCCAGGCGTGGTGCTGCACACCTGCAGTCCCAGCACTTGGGAGGCAGAGGCAGGCAGATCTCTACTAGTTCAAGGCCATCCTGGTTTACAGTGAGTTCCAGGACAGCTGGGGCTACAGGGAGACCCTGTCTCAAAA
>NW_008365362.1:0-203 GCF_000622305.1 Nannospalax galili
GGTGATCTTAGATCTTACTTCTGGTAACAGACCTTCCATTTCATCTAAAGACATGTCTTGTTGATGAAACAACCTGAACATGTAGCCATTATACATGTACATGCTATGATGATACTGAAGAATAAAACATCATCAGTGTTGTAATTCACATTGGAGATGTTTCAGAGAGGAATACCACCAAGAAACCTGGGGAGAAAGGAAGG
>NW_008365363.1:0-203 GCF_000622305.1 Nannospalax galili
CCCCTATTTCTCAATAACATTCTCCCATCAAATGTTACATCACACTTGCTAGATCTGGGAGCTTCATTCTTTTCCAGAATTTTAAATTGCTAAAAAAATAAAAATAGAAAAATTCTATCTAAAAGCACACAGTTCCAAGAAGAGGTACCTATAGATCTATATATAAAGTATTTATATTTATATGTTTAGATCAATTGTACATG
>NW_008365364.1:0-203 GCF_000622305.1 Nannospalax galili
CAGATGATTTTCCAAAGAAGGAGCTACTCTTTGGGGTGCAAAATGAGTGTGACCATTGTGTGTTCTGTGAATAGTATGTGTGATGGCTACTCCTGGGTGTCAATTTGACTGGATCTTGGATCAACTGAGATGAGAGAGACCTTCTTGATTGAATCATTTGAAGCTGGAAGACCCACCTGAAATATGGTGTTGCCTTCTGATGG
>NW_008365365.1:0-203 GCF_000622305.1 Nannospalax galili
ACTAGCACTAATCCTAGCCCAAAATCTAACCCTAACCTGGCCTAAAAGGTAACATATGTCATAAACACAAACTACTGCTATACCTAAAGCTAAATCTAATATTAACTTTTCACTTAACCCTACCCCTAACACATGCGCTAGCCATCAATCTGATGAAAATTCTAGCCATAGACCTAACCATAAACATAATCCTAAAACTAAAC
>NW_008365366.1:0-203 GCF_000622305.1 Nannospalax galili
AACCCTAACCTAAGCCTAACCGTACACTAACCCTCACCCTAAATTTACCCCTAACTGTAACGTGAATCCTAACCCTCAATATGTAACCTAGACCCAAACCCAACAGTAACTCTATCCAGAAACCTAGCCCTAAATATAAATATGATCATAAGCCTAAAACCTATCCTAGTCCTAACCCTCACTCTAACCCTAGCACTAACATT
>NW_008365367.1:0-203 GCF_000622305.1 Nannospalax galili
GCATCAATGACATGAATTTGATATTGACACTGATGTTTAGGTAGCTGTCTAGAAATACACACTGATGTAGGTTTAAAGCTGCTCTTTAACACTGGCCAAAGTCATGAGCTATATATACATACACACAGGCCCACAGGTCAAAAAATTCAAAAGCTTATCAGCCAAGTCACATAGCAATGTGATTTTAAATATTGTTTCATGAG
>NW_008365368.1:0-203 GCF_000622305.1 Nannospalax galili
AAGATGGGTTTTGTTTCTTAACCCATTCACCTACTCTGTGTCTTTTGACTGGTGAGTTCGGTCCATTAATATTTAAAGTTATTAATGAAAAATGAGTATTTAATCCTGTCATTTTAATTTCTATTTACATTTGTGATGTAGCTGTACTTTTTTACAGTTATACCTTCATTGAATTTCTTTCTGCAATCCCTTGGGTATAGTCA
>NW_008365369.1:0-203 GCF_000622305.1 Nannospalax galili
TTTTTCAAAACACCGTTACATTTTTCATTTGCTAGACATCTGTATCTGTTTCCCAAATATAAAATGAGCCATAATTATGTCCCATCTACATGATCCAGACTCTACTACCACACCTAGACATTTTTCTAGTTTCAGAGCTTTTTTGTTTGCTTATTTGTTTTTTGTCTTTTGAGACAGGGTCTCCTTGTAGCCCCAGCTGTACT
>NW_008365370.1:0-203 GCF_000622305.1 Nannospalax galili
ATGTTCATTTAATAACTTAGGACCTCTGGGAGCTGCATTATTCACCCGTCCCAGATACTCCTGCTCAAAGCTTTTAAAATGATTTTCCAATCAGCTTACAAAGTAGTGGCAGTAAGGAAAATAGTGAGGGGGTCAATGAGGGAGATTTAAAGGAAAATGGATAGAACACAGGTGGTAAGGAAAGGGAAAGGGGAGTAATGGAA
>NW_008365371.1:0-203 GCF_000622305.1 Nannospalax galili
TTGAAATAGTAATAATAACTCCTTTCCTGGGGGTAGGAGAGAGGAGTTAAGTCTCAGAAGCTATCTTCAAAATGAACATTTTATTTGGGCTGCTTTTCTTAAGGAAAGGTTGGATGCGTTGAAAACTATTCAGGACTTTGTGCCATCTGCCCTGATTTCATATGTTCCCTCATATGAGTTGGAACAAAGAAGTGGGCTGGATG
>NW_008365372.1:0-203 GCF_000622305.1 Nannospalax galili
TCACAATGTTACAATGTCACTTCACAATGTTCCTTTGTGACATCACAATGCTCCAATGTGAAATCACATTTGCTCGAATGTGCCAACGCTATCATCTGATGTACCATTATATTGCTCCAATGTACAATCACAATGTTACAATATGATTTCATGATGTTCCATTGTGACATCACAATGCTCAAATGTGCCAACTCTATTCGCCC
>NW_008365373.1:0-203 GCF_000622305.1 Nannospalax galili
TTACTTACTTTTATTTATGCATATGAGTATTTTGCTTGCATGTAAGTGCAGTGATGTTATGCAATGCCCTCGGAGGCCAAAAGAGGGCACTGGATTCCTTGGAACTGCAGTCATGGACATTTAACTACCAAATGGGTGCTGGAAACTGAATCCAGGTCCTCTGGAAGAGCAGTCAGTGCTCTTGACCACTGAGCATCTCTCCA
>NW_008365374.1:0-203 GCF_000622305.1 Nannospalax galili
ACCCTCCTCTTTCTTTCTTTTTCTTCTTCTTACTTATTTATTTGCTTTTTGATGTTCTTGAGATGAAGTCTCACTATGTAGCCCAGGCTGCCCTCTGATTTCACATTTGTAGTAATTCTCCTGCCTCTGTCTACTGGAGTTCAGGGAATACAATGGTGCATGATGGGAGGGAGGGAGAGAAGCAGAGAGAGCGTGAGGGGAAG
>NW_008365375.1:0-203 GCF_000622305.1 Nannospalax galili
ATTCCTCCATCAGAGGGATCTCTGTAGATTGATCTTGCCGGCACCTCTTGAAATGTCTCACAAATCACTCTTCTCCTGTTGGCAGTCAGATTTGAGAACTGCACAGTAATTGCTAAGTTTTTATTTTTTTAACTCTCTCCCTTCCTCATTCCCTACCAGAAGACAGTGACAGCATATTGAAAGTTAGTGTCATATAAAAGACT
>NW_008365376.1:0-203 GCF_000622305.1 Nannospalax galili
ACAGATGCATGCTGGGAGGATCACAGAGAGACTTTTTCAAGCATAGGACTCTTAGTAGACTAGCCATGCTCCAGTGGATGGAACCACACTGAAAAACGTTTGGGGACACAAATTAGCATATACGCACATGTTAGAGTACATTAAATTAGGCTAGGAGCAGTGAGGCAATTGGTGGATGGGGAAGGGATCTAAATACCATCATT
>NW_008365377.1:0-203 GCF_000622305.1 Nannospalax galili
TTCCTTGAATATTTGCTGATTTGGTTGTACACAATGTCTTCTTGACATGCTCTATTATGAAAAACTCCCTCGTGGTAATACCAACTCTATGGGAGGCTGAGGCCACTAGATTGCAAGTTCGAGGCCATCTTGCACTATAGAGTGAGGCCTCAGCCAGCCTGGGTAACTCTGTGAGATCCTGTTTCAAAAGAAAATGTAGGAGG
>NW_008365378.1:0-203 GCF_000622305.1 Nannospalax galili
TGCATGTTTTAGTGCTTTGGCATGCAAGATTTTCTTTGGTTAAAAAGGCTTACACCTCAAGGGTATGTGAGGCAGTGGTGAACATTTCTACGAAAAAATAAAATAAAATAAAAAATAATGTAAAGTTTGCAGGTAAGCGGAGGAGATCTAGTGCTAGTAAAGTTCCCAGAGTAGAGGGATGGAGAGAAAAGTCCACGAGCAAG
>NW_008365379.1:0-203 GCF_000622305.1 Nannospalax galili
GGCACAGGAGAGCAATATAATGGCACATGGGGACATAGTGCTGGCATATTTGAGCATTTTGATGTTACAATGGAGCATTGTGATGTCACATTAGGGGATTCTGAGGGGACACTGAGCATCATGTTTCCATATTGAGCATGGTGACAAAATAATGGATGTATGTAATAACACATTAGTGCATTGTGATAGCACAATGAGCATTG
>NW_008365380.1:0-203 GCF_000622305.1 Nannospalax galili
GAAGGAAGGAAGGAAGGAAGGAAGGAAGGAAGGAAGGAAGGAAGGGAGAAGTTTTTTTTTTTAAGTTGCCTGGTTCAGAGACCTGTGAAAATTATACTTGGAACGATGTACATAGAAGAACATATTTGAGCCTCAGAATTTTAAGTTTACATATACATAGATATATGTGCATGCATATGTATTCTGGTTATATCAACTGATCA
>NW_008365381.1:0-203 GCF_000622305.1 Nannospalax galili
TGCTATGTACACCAGGTGAGCTGGACCAAGAGCCTCTAGGGTTCTCCTCCTCCACTCCATCTCATCATAGGAGCGCCGGGGTTACAGAGACACTACAGTGTCTAGTTTTAAGGGTTCTGGGAATCCGAACTGGGTCCTCATGCTTGCATGACTGGAACTTTACCCACTGAACCATGCCTCCAGCCCTGAAACCAATTCTTTCT
>NW_008365382.1:0-203 GCF_000622305.1 Nannospalax galili
TATTCAAAGTACTTTGATTGCATTTACACCCCTTGTTACCTACAATTATACCCCTGCCCATGGGTCTTCTTCATATTTCCTAATATGTAGATCTCAATTTCCCTACTTTCATGTCTTTTTGTTTCACTTTTGCCTTCAGATTCAGATCTAGGTAAGACACATAGTATTTGCTTTCAGAGTATGGCTTATTTCACTCAACACTG
>NW_008365383.1:0-203 GCF_000622305.1 Nannospalax galili
ATAAGAAAAACACAGCTGCTCTCAGCACTTTGGTATGTAAAGCACTCATACGTACACTTTTACACTATCTTGGTTGGAAGGTGAGTTGGCTTCCTGAGGGAGTAAGGTCATATGCCCAGGTCACAAAAGGAGCACATGGCTCAATGAGCTTATCTATATTGTAAACAGTAACATTTGGTTGAAAGTTTATGTAAGTTTTTTTT
>NW_008365384.1:0-203 GCF_000622305.1 Nannospalax galili
AATGCCAATCAAAATCCCCATGACATTATTCACAGAATTGGAAAAAAAAAAATCCTAAGATACATATGGAAGGACAAAAGACCTTGGAGAGACAAAGCAACCCTGAGCACTAAGAGCAATGCTGAGGGATTACTATAACAGATATTAAACTATATTACAGAGCTATAGTCATAAAAACAACATGGTATTGGTACAAAAATAGA
>NW_008365385.1:0-203 GCF_000622305.1 Nannospalax galili
AATAGTGATTTGTTTTGGATCTTGGAGTAACTGTGTTGATGTGCAAATGCCATGTCAGAAATGTTTCCCGCACTACTTGTGATATGTGCACTTCTTAGCCAAGGAGCAAATCATCTGTAGAGTTGGGAAGTTCTCAATGCCAATTTAAAAATTCTGTGGAGGACTCACAGGGTTCTACAAATGCTCCTTTGGTGTCAGGATTG
>NW_008365386.1:0-203 GCF_000622305.1 Nannospalax galili
CTCAGGAAATTAAAAATAAAAGATAATTTACAGTTTAGAACATGTTACTGTAGTTGATTCATTTTTTGTAAATGTTTATTATTTTTATTTTATGTATATGAGTATATTTTGTTTGTATGTAAGTTCTCCCATGTCGTGTAATGCCCACAGAAGTCAGAAAAGGTCGAAAGATCCCCTGGAACTGGAGTTATGGACATTTGTCA
>NW_008365387.1:0-203 GCF_000622305.1 Nannospalax galili
ACACACACACACATTTAAATATATGTACACATATATATATTATTTGCTTAGAGAAAAATCTAGAATATATGGGAAATTATAAAGTTGACATTATGTATTTCCATTATCTATGTCATCTATGTTTGAAATTCATAAGAACATATTGTTATTAGTTTCATGGGGCTGGAGAGATGGCTCAGCAGTTAAGAACACTGGTTGTTCTT
>NW_008365388.1:0-203 GCF_000622305.1 Nannospalax galili
GATATCACATTGGAGCATTGTGATGTCACAATGAAACAATGAGAAGCCATACAGTAGCATTGTGATGGAACATTGGAGCAATATAATGGCACAAGGGAAAACGGTGTTGGGACATAGGAGTATTGTGATATCACCGTGGAACATGGTGATGTCATATTTTAATATTGTGATGGCACATTGGAGCAATATAAAGGCACAAGAGG
>NW_008365389.1:0-203 GCF_000622305.1 Nannospalax galili
TTTTATAGTTCTGAATGAAACAACCTTTGTCTTTATATAGAGAGTGGTGGTGAGGGTCTTGATGTAAAGAGTGGGTGTGTTTCTGAAATAGTTACTCCTTTCATTTTGTGCCTCCCCCTGCCAGCCACAGTTGCCTCCATTTTCAGTCCTAAAAAAAAGGATTATTATAGTTGCTCTGAGCAAATGACACATGATACATCATA
>NW_008365390.1:0-203 GCF_000622305.1 Nannospalax galili
TCCAGAGCCAGCGCAATTCTCTTGTTTCTTTGAAGCCATGTAAAATCTGTCAATCTATAGGGAGTAATAATGGTATGGCGCTCAATACCAAACAACCGGACTGCTGTGTCCCTTCCCTTGATAATGCCATCAGCAATTTGGTTGACCGTGGAATAAATTCGAGGGGTTCCACCCATGGATAAATGGATCCATTGTAATGGCTC
>NW_008365391.1:0-203 GCF_000622305.1 Nannospalax galili
GTCTTCTCTGGGTCTTTTGTATCTTTTATAGACCTTTCTATTCACGCCTCCCTCTTGCTGCTCCACCTCCAAACCACAAGTTGTCATCTTATTGGATGAACAGGTCTCCATTCTGTTAATCTTACTGGGGATTTTGGGTGTGTACAGATTCGGTGTGAATCTCCAAGAGGATTATGGAATGAGCTCAGACTAAAGTGAAGTTG
>NW_008365392.1:0-203 GCF_000622305.1 Nannospalax galili
CAAAGACTCATGGAATGCAAAAGTTTTGGGATACATTGTAATGAATTTACGATTCTATTAAAACACCATAATTTATATTATTGGAAAAGAGGTGAACTGAAATGTTGGAAAATAAACACTTAAGTCAGAAGGCAGTGATTAGAAACAAAATACTCTCATTTTCCTTTATTGGAGGGGTCATAGAAGATGTTATTTTTAGATAT
>NW_008365393.1:0-203 GCF_000622305.1 Nannospalax galili
GGGTTTTAATTCCAAATGGAATTGAATACTTTAAAAACAAAACCATAGAAAGGGGGTTTTCTTTAACTCAAGCCCCTTTCAAAGAAACAAATTGCATACGGTTTCATCCAACTGTCTCTTCAAAGTTTAACTGCATTTCATCTACAGTCACCGCTTCTCTCCACGAAACACCTATATAACACATCAGTTGTGATATCTTAGGG
>NW_008365394.1:0-203 GCF_000622305.1 Nannospalax galili
TATTTTATTTATTATTTTTATTTTATGTGCATGCATGTATTGCCTGCATGTGTATAAGTGCACCCATGTCATGCCATGCCTGAGAAGGTCAGAAGAGGGTGTGAGATCACCTGGAACTGGAGTTACAGATGGTTGTTAGCCACTCTGTGGGACCTGGGAATTGAACCTGGGTCCTCTGCAAGAGCAGCCAGTGCTCTTAACTG
>NW_008365395.1:0-203 GCF_000622305.1 Nannospalax galili
TTACTCCAAAGTGGCTGAGGGTCAGGGATCAGTGTGTTCCCTTTTGGCACTAAATGACTTTAATATCTTTACTGTATTAGTCAATTACTTTAAAGCTGCTGCTCTCTGAGCTCTCTCTGCCCCCCTGCAGTTTACTATGGACATCTGAATTGCTCTCATACTTAACCCACACATCTGCTTGTAGCTGTCAAAAGAACAGTGCT
>NW_008365396.1:0-203 GCF_000622305.1 Nannospalax galili
GTGTGTCCAGCTAGGAAGACAGAACATACATTATTTAAAATTCAAGCTGCTTGGGATGGAGAGGTGGCTCTGCATTAAGAGCACGATGCTTCTCCTCCAGAAGACCTGGATTTGAATCCCTGCACCCATACATGGTGCCTAACAACGGTTCATAACTCCACTTCCAGGGGATCTGATGCCCTCTTCTGACCTCTGTGGGCATT
>NW_008365397.1:0-203 GCF_000622305.1 Nannospalax galili
ACATTCAAGCATTCTGATGTCACATTGGTGCATTGTGATGTCACAGTGGAAAATTAAGAAGTCATACTGTCACATTATAATGGCAAATTGGAATACAATGGCACATGGGGCTATAGCATTGGCAAAATGGAGCATTTTGATGTCACATTAGTGCATTGTGATGTCACATTGGAGCATTGTAAAGTCATATATTAAGACTGTCA
>NW_008365398.1:0-203 GCF_000622305.1 Nannospalax galili
ATCATTATGCTCAATATGCAACATGGTGCTCAATGCCTCCTCACAGTCCCAGATGTGACCCCAAAATGATCCATGGTGCTATCACAATGTTAGAAGACTTCATAATGCTCCATTGTGACATGCCAATGCTCCGTGTTGCCTTCACAATGTTGCAATATGACTTCCCAATGTTCCATTGTGACATCACAATGCTCCAATGTGAA
>NW_008365399.1:0-203 GCF_000622305.1 Nannospalax galili
TGGCCCATAGGCTTTACAGTTCTCCAATAGAAGCAAGATCTCACTGCCATGTTCTAGTTGGCCTTAGGACATTCTTCATCTTCTTGCCCATCCCAACCACTATCACATGATTTCTTTCTCTAAATTTATCTGTCTTATAAAAGTGTCCTAAAAACTTTCATGAAAGAGGAAAAGTCAATAGTTCTATCAAGGAGAGGATCCTG
>NW_008365400.1:0-203 GCF_000622305.1 Nannospalax galili
AGGGAAGGGAAGGGAAGGGAAGGGAAGATGTCAGGGAAGATGTCAGGGAAGGGAAGGGAAAGCAGAGAAGGGAAGGGAAAGGAAGGAAAGATGTCAGGGGACGGGAAGGGTGTCAGGGAAAGATGTCAGCCCAGGGGTTGTGAGCTGGGACGTTATATATGGGGGCTTTAGGGTGTGGAAGGGGGCAATGTTTGGGGGAGAAA
>NW_008365401.1:0-203 GCF_000622305.1 Nannospalax galili
AGACTCGCTTGCCTGTGCTTTTACGACTTAACTGTGTGTTAGCAAACACAGGGTTTTTTCAAAGAGTAGAACAAAAGCCGGAGGGGATCCAGGCAACTGTGAAGCTGCACCCCCCATGGCAGCTTTATTTTTGAGGTGGTGGGTACAATTGGTTATCTAAGATAACATATCCCAAATAAGTATAAGGCACATGTTTTTGAATC
>NW_008365402.1:0-203 GCF_000622305.1 Nannospalax galili
AAAGCATTAATATAGGAAGGATAGTGTTAAAATGTTCTAAATGCTAGTCAATAAATATGTTGCCATCATTTCATGATTTTCCATCTTGTATTAACATTTTCCATGAAAGAATATTAACCATGGGTAAAACTTCTATAAAACAACTTAACAAGAGGTTCTATAATTAATCAGTGAATTGACAAAGAAGCAGATCTTTCTACTAA
>NW_008365403.1:0-203 GCF_000622305.1 Nannospalax galili
TCTATGCTGAGTTTCTATCTGCTTGAGTTTGCATGGGTCTTGGGCATGCTGACATCATTGCTGTAGGTTCATACGAGCAAAGTCTCAGGAACCTATAGGGCTCTATTTCCACATGGTCATTCACCTCCTCCCTGGCTCTTAGAATCTTTCCACCCCTCTTCCACAATGGTCCCTGAGTCCTGGGTGGGTAAAGTTTAATACAG
>NW_008365404.1:0-203 GCF_000622305.1 Nannospalax galili
CAAGTTCTGAGTTTAGAATTTTGAGATCCACATGGAAGCACCAAAGTTCTGAATAAAATTAGGAGCACTGGAGTCATGTTTTAAGTCTTTGCACAGAGAGCCCTGTGCAATTCTCTGGTGCGCACAGGTGTGCCCCCTGACATCTGGTCTCCCGGGTTATTCTGTTTCTTACTTGCCAAATCCTGAGTTCAGAGTTTTAGATC
>NW_008365405.1:0-203 GCF_000622305.1 Nannospalax galili
GAATTGGGACACACTCTGGTGAACTCATCTTCATTTAATCATTTATTTATAGACCCCTTCTCCGAATACCAGCCTATGCTGAGATAGGCTGCTACATGCAAATCTGAAGAGAGCATAGCTCGGTCTCTGAAAAATTAATTATAAAATATTGGACTGGAGAGATGGCTCAGCAGTCAAGCACTGACACTTTCTTCTGACCTCCT
>NW_008365406.1:0-203 GCF_000622305.1 Nannospalax galili
AGCCCACATTTGCAGCCGTTTTCCCATTTCCCAAATGTAAATACCTTAATCCTGGCAGAATTTAAACAAACACGAAAGTTACTTAGAGACTAAAGGTATTCACCGCAGCTCTCAGGAGCCCATAGACCAAGTGGCTTCAGGACATGACTTATGTGATATCTTTCTTTCTCCATTCTTCTTTGCGGTGTCCAGATTTTTTTCTT
>NW_008365407.1:0-203 GCF_000622305.1 Nannospalax galili
TTCCAGAAAACATTTATCTGTGTCTCCCTGTCTAGTCTGCCTGCCCATTCTACGTGTTTCAGATATGATAGTCCTAAAACTGCATGGGCCAGCTCTAAAACATTGGTGTAAGCAATGTTATTGTCCTTCTTTTCTTTATTATTAGTTCTTCGAGAGTGTCATATAATGTATTTTTGAAAATTTATTATTTTTATTTTATGTAT
>NW_008365408.1:0-203 GCF_000622305.1 Nannospalax galili
ATATCCAAAATACATATCCGATTATGCCATTCCCTCAAAAACAACTCACTAACTCTCAGTATCACTGGCCATGCCCAGGAATGTCTGCCCCTCGGATGGTGAACTCGACATGAAAGCAGAGCAGTCACATCCATTCCAGAAATGGCAAATTCACACCGGAATTACTTTTAAAAGATTTAAATTTAAATTTAAAAGAAAATGCA
>NW_008365409.1:0-203 GCF_000622305.1 Nannospalax galili
AGCATCTCCATCTCTCACTCGCCCAGAGCTCAGTGCAGTGAGTGGCAGCTTACACATGGGGTTAGGACCTACGCACCTGCAAGGACCATGTCCTGTCACTTCTTAGTTTAAACAAATATGCTATAGTGTATTAATCAGGGTTCTCTAGAGCAACAGAACCCCCCCCCACATATATGCACACACGCACACACACACATGCACAC
>NW_008365410.1:0-203 GCF_000622305.1 Nannospalax galili
GATGCTTCGATTAAATCTGAATTACAGGTTTTTGTCTCAAGTCACTGTGTTTGTATGTAGATATGTATATATACATATGCATATGCAGGTATACCTGTGTGTGTGCAGTTACACTTTCACATGTGTACACATGTGTGAAGAAGCAAGGTGATAAGTGTTGTTCCTTAGGAGTTATTCATTTTGTATTTTGAGACAGGATCTCT
>NW_008365411.1:0-203 GCF_000622305.1 Nannospalax galili
AGGCCTCTCTGTGGCACATGAACCACAGGCCGTCTGAGTCATTAGAGTTGGCGTATTTGTGTGGGGTCATGAATGACATCCTGAGAGAGGTCTCTATCACCCGATACATGATGATAACATTGCAAGACTGCCCTTCTAGTTGGGTGGTGTAGTCTGTGTCCTGATAAGCAAAAGAGGCAGTGACCATGCAGACGGTGAACGCT
>NW_008365412.1:0-203 GCF_000622305.1 Nannospalax galili
CCATAAGTTAATATGTGCAAACGGTGTTACCTGCCTTTTACTGCAAGATGAGGGCTGAGAGATTCACAGTGGGTAAAACAGTGAGTTATTAGGAGTCATTTCAATACTACACCCTATTTAATAGGATATTAGTAGCATATTCTCCCCTGGTGCCCCAGTTCTTGGCCTTGAAAATGGTGCCAGGTATGTCCATTTTATTGAAC
>NW_008365413.1:0-203 GCF_000622305.1 Nannospalax galili
GTGTTCTCTCTTTTTGATAAATGAGATTACTAGGTGGCTCTAGAGGTCCCTAGATAGGATTATAATCTGATAAAACCAGGAGCTACTAGAGTTACACAAGAGGTTCAGGTCATGACTTTTACTGTTATGGTTTCTGATGTGATTCCTAGAATACTGTAGGTTGGCAACTGAATAGAGAGAAGTATCTAAAGCAAATGTTAGTT
>NW_008365414.1:0-203 GCF_000622305.1 Nannospalax galili
CCATTCTGACTGGTGTATGATGAAATCTTACAAAGGTTTGATTTGCATTTCCCTAACTATGAAGGATATTGAACACTTTTTAGGGTGTTTTCTAAGAATTTATGTTTCTTCTTTTGAGAGCTTTCTGTTCAGATTCATAAGTCATTTTTAAGTGGGTCATTTGTTTGACACTTTGTTGTTTTGAGTTCTTTGTATATTCTGGA
>NW_008365415.1:0-203 GCF_000622305.1 Nannospalax galili
TCTGATGTTTTTCTCAATGAAATTAATGATGCTTTGCCATCCTAGAGGGCCGTATTTATTTGGTTTCGGAGACTGTGAGAATAGTTTATATCTATTAATAGTACTGCATACGTATTTTCTGGCGCGCTGCTGTGGACCTTCAGGAACACACAGTTCTTGCCTTCTTGGAGGATCCGTCGGTAGAAGGCCCTACACCTTTCTCA
>NW_008365416.1:0-203 GCF_000622305.1 Nannospalax galili
AGCTCAGAAGACAGTTGTGAATTTCCAAGCTCCAGGAAGTCTCAGCAGTGAAAGGAAGTAGGCTGAGAGCAGAAAGATAGGGCAGCTCCTGTGGAAGACACAGTTTAGATGACCTTGTATTTCATGCATCTCTTCCCTCATCCTGGCAAATAAACAATCTTTGTCTGCTGGGAGGCTGAACCTGAACACTATGTCCTACAGAA
>NW_008365417.1:0-203 GCF_000622305.1 Nannospalax galili
ACCACCATCTGCACTTCAGAGGGGGCATGTGACCCGACCATGTGCATGTCAAGGAGAGCAGGTGACATGACCATGTGTACGTCAAGGAGATCAGGTGACATGACCATTTGCACGTCTGAGAGAGCAGGTGAATCGACCATGTGAACGTCAATGGGAGCAGGTGACATGACCATGTGCACGTCAGAGAGGGCAGGTGAATCGAC
>NW_008365418.1:0-203 GCF_000622305.1 Nannospalax galili
CCAGTGTTTGGCTGTTGTGAAGAAAGCTACTGTGAACATTCACGTGTAGTTCTTGTGTGCACTTGTTATTTCACTGCTTTTGAGTAAATGGCTAGATGTAGAAGAATGAGTCATTTGACCAGTGGCAATATAATTTTACATTTTACGCAAGATGGTCGCCTCCCCTGCCATCACTTAGAGTCACTGGGCCTTTTCCCCTGTAG
>NW_008365419.1:0-203 GCF_000622305.1 Nannospalax galili
GCAGCTGACACGACCACCTGCACATCAGAGTGGTCAGGTGAAACGACCATCTGCATGTCAGCGGGGGTAGATGACAGGATCATCTGAGCGTCTGATGCGCCAGGCGACATGACCATTTGCACGTCAGAGGTGGCAGGTGACATGACCATCTTCACGGCAGAAGGGGCAGGTGACGTGAATATCTGCAAATCAGACGGGGCAGG
>NW_008365420.1:0-203 GCF_000622305.1 Nannospalax galili
TCTTGGTCACATAATTCATAGTCTAGGGGGTTTCCTTGGGCATAGTAAGGTGTTTAGTTGGAATTTCTAGTTTTAGTTGGAATTTCTAGCTTCTGCCTACTAGATGACATTAATGTATTCATATAATGAAAAAAAGTCTCCAGATAACTGTGAAGTACCCCATTCTAGAGGAAAAATTCTATTAAGAACCACTGTTCTAGTTT
>NW_008365421.1:0-203 GCF_000622305.1 Nannospalax galili
TCTGAATTGTTGGTCAGGATCGTCCAAGAGACTCTCCAAATAATATAGGCTGCTGCCACAGTCCTTGATTGCCTCCCCGAACTTGAAGAAAAGACCCTACTCCTGAAGAAACAACATACTTCAGACACAGGACTTAGAGCAATTGAGCTGGCACTGACCTGGAACCTTTCTCCTCAAAGACCAGCTCTCATAATATCAGAAGG
>NW_008365422.1:0-203 GCF_000622305.1 Nannospalax galili
AATAAAAACTAAATGAAGACAAGGAAAACACAGTAACCAAACTGACTAAAACAAATCAAAACATGAAATTAGAATTCAATCAAGAAATAGAAACTCTGATGAAAAACAAAACTGAAATAAGCAACTCAGGAACGCAAATGGACAGTTCGAGAAAAGATGCAAACGTGAAGTAGAGGAAAGGGATAGAGAACATCAGATCCTGA
>NW_008365423.1:0-203 GCF_000622305.1 Nannospalax galili
AATAAAAACTAAATGAAGACAAGGAAAACACAGTAACCAAACTGACTAAAATAAATCAAAACATGAAATTAGAATTCAATCAAGAAATAGAAACTCTGATAAAAAACAAAACTGAAATAAGCAACTCAGGAACGCAAATGGACAGTTCGAGGAAAGATGCAAACGTGAAGTAGAGGAAAGGGATAGAGAACATCAGATCCTGA
>NW_008365424.1:0-203 GCF_000622305.1 Nannospalax galili
CACAATGCTCCAATGTGCCAACACTATAGCCAAATGTGCCATTTTATTGCTACAATGTGCCATCAGAATGTTACAATATAACTTCACAATGTTCCACTGTGACATCACAATGCTACAATGTGCCAATGCTATCGGCCCTTGTGCCATTATACTGCTCCAGTGTGCCATCACAGTGTTACAATATGACTTCAATATGTTCCATT
>NW_008365425.1:0-203 GCF_000622305.1 Nannospalax galili
ACTCACATGCATGCAAGCAATACACTCATACACATAAAATAAAAATAATAATAAATAAAAAAATTATATAAAAAAATGACAAGCATAGTCTATAAGTTGCTTGACTATCTTCCTGCCTATGGAAATGTGGGTGTTAAAAAAATACAGACCTTTTCTTTTTTTTTTAATATTTTATTTATTATTTTCATTTCATGTGTATGAGT
>NW_008365426.1:0-203 GCF_000622305.1 Nannospalax galili
CCAACAGCCTCTTCTGACCTCTGCGGGCATTTCATGACGTGAGTGCACTTACCTGCGTGCAGGCAATACATACATACATACACATAAAAAAATAAATAAACAAAATTAAAAAAATTCAGTCCCATTCTCAGTGAATTCTCAGAATTTGTAATACAGGTTCTAAAATTTATTATAAAAAAGCTCTTGTTCGAAATTGTTTTTTT
>NW_008365427.1:0-203 GCF_000622305.1 Nannospalax galili
CCTGCCACATGGTGCCAAACCTCAGCTTCTCTTCAATGACCCTTCAATCCCAGGGTTTCCACTACAACTGAGGCTGAACATTCACCAGTGGCCTCTCTAGGCTTCTCTTCAGAGTGACTTTGGCCCTGCTACACAATGACAAACTTTATAATCTCCATGACCCCTTTGTACCTTTAAAACTAGTACCATGTAGGAGACACATT
>NW_008365428.1:0-203 GCF_000622305.1 Nannospalax galili
CCTGCCACATGGTGCCAAACCTCAGCTTCTCTTCAATGACCCTTCAATCCCGGGGTTTCCACTACAACTGAGGCTGAACATTCACCAGTGGCCTCTCTAGACTTCTCTTCAGAGTGACTCTGGCCCTGCTACACAATGACAAACTTTATAACCTCCATGACCCCTTTGTACCTTTAAAACTAGTACCATGTAGGAGACACATT
>NW_008365429.1:0-203 GCF_000622305.1 Nannospalax galili
ACTGCCCTCTCCCTACACTAATGTCAATGTGGAATTATTCATTTCTTTTTATAAACTGTTTTACATGTATGAGTGTTTTGCTTGCATTTCTATAAGTGCACCCATGCCAACAGTACCCTGGGAGGCCAGGAAAGGGTGTCAGATCCTCTGGCGCTGTAGTTATAAATGGTCGTTAGCCACCATTTGGGTGCTGGGAATCGAAT
>NW_008365430.1:0-203 GCF_000622305.1 Nannospalax galili
GTTTGCAGTCAGGTCAGGTGTAAAGCGATTGTATGGACCTGATGGGGCCAACCCCTGCTTCTTGTCTCCTACCACGCCACTGGCTGCTAGACACCTCTTCTTCCCACACTTGAAATTCCAAACTACGGCAACAGCAATAAAAATGCCCTCATGGTTCTAACAAAACCGTCTGTCAGTTTTTCCCCCAAAGCAGAGACCCCAAA
>NW_008365431.1:0-203 GCF_000622305.1 Nannospalax galili
CCATGATAAACTTGGCCTCTCTGGGAGAAATTGGAGCCCTGACCAGCACCCGCAGGTGTTGTGGGTTATTCTCAGGCCAGCTGTGAAGACCCTAACCTGGATCAGGTCCCCTGCCGATTAAAGGGGGCAAGAGGCGTGGAGTCATGACACACAGAACCCGGGAGTCGGGTAGAAGCAAGCACTAGGTGAGGTGCTGCAGGCTC
>NW_008365432.1:0-203 GCF_000622305.1 Nannospalax galili
CCCCCAGTAAACCTCCTGCATTCAAACCACCAGCTCAGAATCCAGTCCAGATTCTATGTTTGAAAGGACTAAATAATGTGTGTCTCTGTCTGTCTGTCTGCGTGTGTGTGTGTGTGTGTGTGTGTGTGTCTCTGTATATGTCTGTATATGTATGTTTGTATGAGCCTGTATGTGCATATGTCTCTGTATGTCTCTGTGCATGT
>NW_008365433.1:0-203 GCF_000622305.1 Nannospalax galili
TTAGAGCTATTCTTTAGAGAGAGGAGAATGCAGATGACAGAAATTTGGCTTGTGAAGTTTCAGAGAAAATCTGAGAGTCTCTCAAAGACTTCACATAATGGAGGAAAGAGCATCTTCAACAAATTTCGCTGGAAAAACTAGAACTCCACCTAGAGAAGATTAAAATTGGACCCTTATATTTCTTTGTGTGTTTATAAACATGG
>NW_008365434.1:0-203 GCF_000622305.1 Nannospalax galili
TAGAAGGCAGCTCCTCCCATAGTGAGTCCTGAATGTGCTGCCTAATCTTCCGTAATTTTAAGCTCCAGCTGCAGAACTGGAGGCTACAGAGTCATTCAGAGGCAACCCAGAATGATGTCCATATCTTTCTAGAACCCATGAAGTTCAGCTTTTGGAAGGCCATTAAAATGCTCATCTACAGAAGGCACACTGTTAACTAGTCA
>NW_008365435.1:0-203 GCF_000622305.1 Nannospalax galili
TCTCTTCTTTCCCTCCCCAGATTATTTTTACCAATGAGAATCTATGTTCAAATACACAAACAGTATACCTAGTCCTATATTTTATAACACTTGTAACTTTTAAAAACAAAAGAGAAAAAACCAAAATAATGATCCACAAATCCCCCACACAAGCAATTCTTTTTAAATTAAAATGATGCTTTAAAAATTCACAAATACAAACA
>NW_008365436.1:0-203 GCF_000622305.1 Nannospalax galili
GAAGCTCCAGGAGGAGAGAAGGGGGAGGATATATACACCATGACACATGAAACAAACATTCCATCACTTGACTCTGTTACACATATAATTTTTCCATTAAGATGCTGTATTAGTTAAATTTTCTGTTGTGATAAAAAAATCTGACCATAATCAACTTGGGGAGGAAAGAGTTTATTTGGGTTACACATTTAGATCATATTTCA
>NW_008365437.1:0-203 GCF_000622305.1 Nannospalax galili
TGCCTGCCTCTGCCTCCCGAGTGCTGGGATTAAAGGCTGCGCCACCATGCCCGGCATTTACTTCAGTTTTTAAGTTAGAAGAGATTGCAAAGCCAAATTTCTTCACAAGTCCAAAGTTGGAACAATTCTGCATTTATTTATGGCCATCCCTCAAAAAGCAGATGTTTTAAGTGAGTCAAAAGTAATTTAAACAACAACAACAA
>NW_008365438.1:0-203 GCF_000622305.1 Nannospalax galili
AGGGGCAGAAATTCTATGCCTGTCCGGCTGCTGGGGCCATGAAATGTAGGACCCCAGGTCAATGGAACTGTGGAGAATGGGGTTTTGATACCTTGGGAAGTTAGGTGTTACCCAACAAGGATAACTGAATCTTCTTAAAGGGAGGGACTCTTAACAATAGCACAGGTTATAAAAATCCAATGATATTAACAATTAAACAGGAA
>NW_008365439.1:0-203 GCF_000622305.1 Nannospalax galili
AGCGTCAAGGAAGGGGGTGTCGGCATACTTGTGTATGTCATTTCCCAAGTGCTTATCTACAATGGGGAGGAGGAACGACCTCATCCCAATTTGGATTTGGGACTAGTCTGAACCTGAAGAGTAGCTCAAATCCTGGTTCTCCTCTTGGTAGAAGCAGGAATTGTAGGGTCAGTGGCTATTGGAACTTTGGACCTAAGAGTTGG
>NW_008365440.1:0-203 GCF_000622305.1 Nannospalax galili
AGCGTCAAGGAAGGGGGTGTCGGCATACTTGTGTATGTCATTTCCCAAGTGTTTATCTACAATGGGGAGGAGGAACGAGCTCATCCCAATTTGGATTTGGGACCAGTCTGAACCTGAAGAGTAGCTCAAATCCTGGTTCTCCTCTTGGTAGGAGCAGGAATTGTAGGGTCAGTGGCTATTGGAACTTTGGACCTAAGAGTTGG
>NW_008365441.1:0-203 GCF_000622305.1 Nannospalax galili
CATGCTGGGTGGTGATTCAAGATGTTGATGAGGCATGCAGTATATGAAATTATATGCAGAATTACATATAACAGATAGAAAATATGAAGAAAAGCCCACTTTATCCTAAACACACACTATGCAAATGTGCCAGAAAAGAAAGGCAATAGCTTCACCTCTACATGCTCTCTTTCCTCAGGTCTGTCCAGTAAAGTGCTCTGATC
>NW_008365442.1:0-203 GCF_000622305.1 Nannospalax galili
CACTTACACTAACACCAATCCCTCTACTTGTGCCGAAAACAAAATCCTTACCTCCATTGATCACACGACATCCTGGCCCCCTACCCCCATTTGCGTGTGGCCCTCATTTGCCTTATTGCTGGCCAATGTTACCTCCAACCCTCGGGGACAATTCAACTGCTCCAATACCAACACCACCTGTGTACTGGTGGCCTGCTGGAACC
>NW_008365443.1:0-203 GCF_000622305.1 Nannospalax galili
GATCAGGCTGGCCTCAATCTCACATCTGCCTCTGCACCCGCCCCATGGGGGGCTGGGCATTAGACAGACTTCTGATAAATGCTGATAGCCCATCCGAGATTTGGTACCAGGGCTCCCATACATGGTTTTCTGATTCTTTCTAAGGATAAATGCTAATTGGAACATCTGTGAGAGGGCAGGAACCCATTTTTACCAACAAAATA
>NW_008365444.1:0-202 GCF_000622305.1 Nannospalax galili
AGACTGAGGCTCCAGCAAAGAGTTGTAGCTTCAAGTGGGGTATGGGAGAAGACTGGCTGTGTCTCTGCCATGAGGGTTTTGAGGAATTGGAGGCTTAAGTGTGGCTGGGATGAGGTGCACCTTGCAGCTGCAGAAAAAGGCTACAGACTAGTCATGTGATTTCACAGAGAGAGAGAGAGAGAGAGAGAGAGAGAGAGAGAGA
>NW_008365445.1:0-203 GCF_000622305.1 Nannospalax galili
CTTCTCCATTATTTTCAGTTTAAGCCCATGTGTTATTATATTTCTCCATAGCGCCATCAAAATGTTAAAAGATGATTTCAAAGTGTTGCTTTGTCATTTCACAATGCACGATTGTGACATCACAGAGCTCCAGCATGCCAATATTATTGCCCCATGTGCCTATGTATTGCTCCATAGAGCCATCAAAATGTTACAATATGAAT
>NW_008365446.1:0-203 GCF_000622305.1 Nannospalax galili
GACCAGTATCCCCTGTGCGCCGGCGGGATAGTGGATATCCCCCTTCCCCAGGTCTTCCAGCCCTCTGGGGGCCTCTTGGCTCTCCCAGGCAGGGACCTTCACTCCTCAGCCGGCTGCTCCAGGGTAGCTGCATCGCGCCCTCTTCCAGCCTGGGTACCCCAAGGCTGGCGTCCCCCGTGCGCCCTCTGGATGGCCTATCCTCC
>NW_008365447.1:0-203 GCF_000622305.1 Nannospalax galili
CTTCTCTTATTTAATATAGAGAACTTTTTAATGCATCTTATCAGTAATTGTGAACATATTTCCTTTCTTTTCAATTCTGATTTATCTCAGGATGCTGCTGGTTTCTCTTTTTCCAATTATATTTTAGTTATTATTTTTTATTTTATGTGTGTGTGCATTGCCTGCATAGATGTAAGTGCACACTTACAGATATATATATATAT
>NW_008365448.1:0-203 GCF_000622305.1 Nannospalax galili
TGAAACATTTGGAATCCATATAGAAGCACTGTGACAGCCTATTGAACAATGCTGTGGTGAAATGGGGCATTGTGATGGCACACAGGGGCATTGTGATGACACATTGAGGCACAGTTACGGCACACTGTGCATTGGGATGTCATATTGGAGACTTGTGATGACACACTGGAGTATTTTTGAGGTCACATTGGAGCATTGTGAAG
>NW_008365449.1:0-203 GCF_000622305.1 Nannospalax galili
AGGAAGAGAGAAAGAGGAGAGGGAAGGAGAGAAGAGACTGTGATTACCCTTTACATACAACAGACCCTGCAAGGGTCTTGAAGGGATCCGGTCACATCACACAGTCAGTCTGAGAACACTCACCACAGGCCTGCAGCATGCGGCCCCACAGTGTGTCTCATAGACTTCTCCAGGGCACAGTCCTCCTTTCCCAAGAGGCTGAG
>NW_008365450.1:0-203 GCF_000622305.1 Nannospalax galili
TTGACCCCTAATGCTATGGCTACAGGCATCCACAGCCATGTCTAGTTTTTTTTATGTGGATACTAGGGTTTTGAACTCAGGCCCTTTTTCTTCTTTCTTTTTTTGTTTTTTGTTTTTGTCCTTGTGAGACAGGGTCTCCCTGTAGTCCCAGCTGATTGAACTCGCTATGTAGACCCGGCTGGTCTTGAACTCAGAAAGATCTG
>NW_008365451.1:0-203 GCF_000622305.1 Nannospalax galili
AGGAAGAGAGAAAGAGGAGAGGGAAGGAGAGAAGAGACTGTGATTACCCTTCACATACAACAGACCCTGCAAGGGTCTTGAAGGGATCCAGTCACATCACACAGCCAGTCTGAGAACACTCACCACAGGCCTGCAGCATGCGGCCCCACAGCGTGTCTCATAGACTTCTCCAGGGCACAGTCCTCCTTTCCCAAGAGGCTGAG
>NW_008365452.1:0-203 GCF_000622305.1 Nannospalax galili
TACAAATCAGACCATATACACTAGAAGTAACACAATTTACTGAAAGGCTTCATAAACTGTAAAGTTGTCCTAGCTCTAAGTAACTTGGAGGAAAAATAAGATAATTTTGCTATTTTGTCATTTGCACTACGATTCTAATTCAGTAGAAAGTAGGTATGTTAAAGTCTAATTCAACAAACAATATCGAAAGGTAACATGAAAAA
>NW_008365453.1:0-203 GCF_000622305.1 Nannospalax galili
AAGGCCTCCACACTGTGTGCCAGCTTAGGAAATGTGTCTGAAGCTATCTGTGTGGTCTCTCCGGTGGTGATTCAGGGCACAGGTGTCACAAGGAGCCATGTGAGCAACCTAGAGAGCCGGAAAGGCTGACCTCACTGAAGCTCACAACCTGCGTTCAGTAGGTTTAATAAGAAGAGTTCTGCTCAAGGAGAAGATCAAAGCAC
>NW_008365454.1:0-203 GCF_000622305.1 Nannospalax galili
AGCAAGCATATATCTCCAATGGAATTAACATTTGAAAAGGGATCCTGATACTAGCCAGTAGGGCTACTTAGATCAAGACTGGGGCAGACTTTAGTGACCCTGGCCTCCTCTGCCTAGGCCTCCCCTATGCGTCCAGCCATCCCACTCATCGATTGTGTTCTGTTGAGCTTTGTGCCCAGATTCTGGACCCCAGTAGCTGAGTG
>NW_008365455.1:0-203 GCF_000622305.1 Nannospalax galili
TATTGTAACATTGTGAAGGCACCATGGAGCATTATGATGTCATATTGGAGCTCTGTGATAACACAATGGAACATAGTGAAGTCATATAGCAATATTGTGAAGGCACCATGGAGCACTGTTAGGTCACAAGAGTGCATTGTGATGTCATAAGATAACATTGTGATGGCAGCATAGAGCATTGTGATGGCATATGGAGCGATAGT
>NW_008365456.1:0-203 GCF_000622305.1 Nannospalax galili
TTATGTTGGCTCTGGGGCTCTAACCCAGGTTTTCAGGTTTGCACAGCAAACACTTCACCAGCTGAGCCATCTCCCCAGCCCCTTAATCATTTCCTTAAAAATGATTTCATTGATTACAAATTGTCCTGGGGGTAAAAATGTAGATTTTCTTCCAGTGTCTAGCGCACAGTGATCTGAAGTATTAGCATTATTCTGCCTTTAAT
>NW_008365457.1:0-203 GCF_000622305.1 Nannospalax galili
GTAATGGAGTACCCAGTTGGTATTTATAAGGCTATTGCTGTCAAGATACTATTGTAGAAGTGAATTTAAGTGTTACAGTCTTCTCCGTTTTAGGGAGAGGATCAGACTAGAAGTCAAGGCAGTAGGGAATTTTCTTGGTTTTGCCACCAATTAACTGATAATTCATTTAAGTTCTTGTGTGTGTGTGTGTGTGTGTGTGTGTG
>NW_008365458.1:0-203 GCF_000622305.1 Nannospalax galili
CTGACTTGGGCCTCTGTGGGAACTCCTGAAGACAAATGCAATCTGGCCACTACAATATAAAATCAAAAGAGAGAGAATTGGAAGCTTAGAGGAAACAGCTTTCATGCCCAAAAACTAAACCACAATGACAGATAAAGTTTACAAAAAGAAGAAGATGTAAACTTGAAGGCTTGAGTCTCACACAAGAATCAGAAACTACAAAA
>NW_008365459.1:0-203 GCF_000622305.1 Nannospalax galili
CCTTACTAGCTGCATGAGGAAGTCTTGCATGCATCTTGCAAGCGCAAAGCTATGGCAATCTCCCGTTAATGTTAGAATTATTAGCTGCAGAGGAAGCGTACCACAGACTATGGACAATTCTGCGTTCATGGCAGCAAATTTTTACCACTTGTCGTGTTACACTTGGAAATTACTATTCATCTCTACCTACCTTTTATTTTGGT
>NW_008365460.1:0-203 GCF_000622305.1 Nannospalax galili
AACTGGAAACATGAACACTAAAATCAGCAACCAACAAATGATGTCCACTCCATCCACTTCCTTTCAACACAGTGCTTGAAACTCTTGCTAGAGCAATAAGACCAGAGAACGAAATTAAAGGAGTACTAATTGGAAAAGAAGAGGCCAAATTGTCACTTTTTGTAGATGATATGATACTATACCTAGAGATCCCAAAAGTTCCA
>NW_008365461.1:0-203 GCF_000622305.1 Nannospalax galili
CAGACACAGAAGGCATTTAGTAAAGAGCTGTTTCTGCAGTATGATGTTTTCTTATGTCATTAGAAATATCTCTTTGACTTAATGGATGCTGTTGTTTTACCTAATAGTAACACAGAACAGTAGTATTACTAATATATGTATGAGCCAGGCATGGCAGTGCATGCCTTTAATCCCAGCACTCTGGAGGCAGAGACAGGTGGATC
>NW_008365462.1:0-203 GCF_000622305.1 Nannospalax galili
ATTGAGTCACTCCCACAGCCAGGTCTTCCTCATCATGACAGACCATACTCTTGCAAACTGAGAGTCAAAGTCTTTCCTCCCTTAATTTAAAAAGAAATCAAAGGTATTTCCCAAAGTCATGTAAACTGGTCGGGGGGGGGCGCAATAGCTGAGAGTGGGATATTATTAAGTTTATCTCTCTGTTACTTATCGTCTCAATGACA
>NW_008365463.1:0-203 GCF_000622305.1 Nannospalax galili
AGCCTGATTAAATCAGTCTATTTTTTATACCTATATTAAAACATTGTTTTGTACTCTGTAAATATATATAAAGACTGTGGAAGTAATTAAAAGTGGCCATTTGATAAGGAAATCCTGACATTGGGAAAAATAGCACATAGAGAGGCAAGAGAAATTTTCTTTCTTCATATCCTGCTCTAGAGAACACATTAAGTGTTTACATT
>NW_008365464.1:0-203 GCF_000622305.1 Nannospalax galili
TAAGTGTGAGACTTATGATTCTAGCCCAGTCTTAATTTAGCCCAACCCCTCTCTGCTTCCTGTTCTGCTGAAATATAGCAGGTATACCACAATCTCCTCTTATCAAGGTGGAGCCCAGATCACCATGGCTTCACCACCATGAAACTGGGACCCAGTAGCAATTATTACAGCAGCAATTCCACCTACCATAAATTTCTTCTGGT
>NW_008365465.1:0-203 GCF_000622305.1 Nannospalax galili
TAGCACATTGGAGCAATATTTTCACACATGGGGCGATACTGTTGGCACATTAGAGCATTGTGTTGTCACAATGGCACACTGACAAGTCATGCATTAACATTGTGATGGCACCTTTGCACATTGTGATGTCATATTGCAGAATTGTGCGGGATATTGAGCACCATGTCTGCATATTGAGCATGGTTACGAAACAGTGGATCATT
>NW_008365466.1:0-203 GCF_000622305.1 Nannospalax galili
TATATATATATGTATATCTGCGTGTGGCCCTAATGAAATGCAGGTGCCAAAGGCTAGAAGAGGGCATCCAATTCCCCTGGAGCTGGAGTTACAGGCAGTCAGCTGGGAACTGACTCAGGTTCCTCTGGAAGAACAGTTCATGCTCTTAACCACTGAGCCACGTTTCCAGCCCACTCTCTACTTTTTTTTTTTTTTTTTTTTTC
>NW_008365467.1:0-203 GCF_000622305.1 Nannospalax galili
TGTGCACGTCAAAGAGGTCAGGTAACTATACCATGTGCGTGACTAAGGGGGCAGGGGACACGACCATGTCCACATGAGAGAGGGCAGATTGCACGACCATGTGCACAAAAGAGACGATAGGTGACATGTCCATCTGCATGTCAGAGGGGGCGGGTGACACGACCATCTGCACATTAGAAGGGGTAGGTGACACGACCATCTGC
>NW_008365468.1:0-203 GCF_000622305.1 Nannospalax galili
GTGCCTTCCTTGGGCCCCAGGAGCACTGCCTCCGGACCCAGCCCCGCCCTCGCCTCTCTCTGCTTCCTCAGACCTGCACTACCTGCTAACTCTCCTGGACTTCTACAGTATCCTCAGGCCTCTTGGAGTGGGTCCATCGCAGAGCCCCTGAACATTGACTCCCCCGGCCTCATTCGCCCTTCCATCTCTGCCGCTGTTCTCTG
>NW_008365469.1:0-203 GCF_000622305.1 Nannospalax galili
GTCTATTTCAGGGATAAGCATTCTGCAGTCTCTTATTCTCTGCACATTGACAAGTTGTGGTTCACTGTGTTAATCACCAGTGATATTACGGAGGGAAGGGGTATAATGGAGTAGGAAGGATTAAGTGAGGTATACAATGGGAGGGCTGGACATAGAAGGGAGTATGGGGAAGGATAACTAACACGAAAGACCTTTAGAAAAAT
>NW_008365470.1:0-203 GCF_000622305.1 Nannospalax galili
TATCTGAAATCATACTTTTTACATTTAGAATTTAAGGTATGCCTAACTTTTCATTGTTTTTCCTTTTATCATGCCACAAGTTTGCAGAATCTTTTTTAATGTATAAGGGAATGTACTAGTCAATTTTTCTTCATGCCCTCCTTTTTCTCCTGTTCTTTGCATGTTTTGTCTCTTACATATGCTTTCCAGCTTTTCAATAGTTA
>NW_008365471.1:0-203 GCF_000622305.1 Nannospalax galili
GTGACATGACCATCATCACGGCAGAGCGGGCAGGTGACATGACCATGTGCAATTCAGAGGGGGCAGGTGACACAACAATCTGTACGTGAGAGAGTTTGGTGACACGACCATGTGCACATCAGAGAGTGTAGGTGACACGACCATCTGATCGTCAGAGGGGGCAGGTGACACAATTATCTACAAGTCAGAGGGGGCAGGTGACA
>NW_008365472.1:0-203 GCF_000622305.1 Nannospalax galili
GGGCTCCATTGGGGGGAGCAGCTATGGGAGGGTTCTATTTGGGATGCAGTTATAAAGATGAATAAGATTGTTTGAGAAATTTGTATGAAATACACACAAAAAAATCAATCAATAAAAAATAATTTAAAAATAAAAGTTAAGGTTAAAATAATAATAATAATTTTAATTCCAGGGGTCCCTTGCCCTCTTCTTACCTATGTGGG
>NW_008365473.1:0-202 GCF_000622305.1 Nannospalax galili
GGGGAGAGAGACTATAAAGTTAAGTCTGAGGACCTGAGTACAATCTCTGGAATCCACAGTGGAAGGAGAGAACCAACTCCTAGAATGTTGTCCTCTGACCTCCACATGTGTGTATGCACCCATATACTTAAACATACATCACACATTCACTCACACACACACACACACACACACACACACACACGAAAATAAAAAATTTTAG
>NW_008365474.1:0-203 GCF_000622305.1 Nannospalax galili
GCCTGATTTCCTCCTCTCTGTGAGAAATAAACTGGTTACTTAAAAAAAAAAACATTCTTTTTTTGAATTTTTGTGCATTTCATACAGAACATCTCAATCAATCTCAATCACCTTTATACCCCTGTTCCCACTGGCACCTCCCATAGCCCCCCGTCCCACTGGAATTCATACATTCTGTCATTTGTGTTAAGACCTATTTTGTT
>NW_008365475.1:0-203 GCF_000622305.1 Nannospalax galili
TTTTAAAAAATGCACAAAAAGAGAAAATTCTCAAGCTCAGTGTTCATGAGGCAGAAGACCCTTTAGCATTAAGGAGAAGTCCCTGCCCTGGAGGCCCAGGCGTCTGAGGCAACGCTCTGTGTCCTGCACTCCAGGTTCTGAACTGAAACGTTCTTTGTAAATGCAAACTGTCATGTGAATCACAAAGGTAGCTTGCAGCTTTT
>NW_008365476.1:0-203 GCF_000622305.1 Nannospalax galili
CTTCTTTACATCCTGGCTGGTCAAGAAATGGAGAGCTCAGGTTGAGATGGGGTTAACAACAACCCCTAGCCCCACCCCTCCACCTTACTTCTGCCACTTTGGCCCAATGTCCAAAAACCAAAATAGCATCACCAGCTGGGGCTGAAGTATTCAATACATAAGCCTGTAGGACATTTTGTCTTCAAATCACAACAGTTAGCTTA
>NW_008365477.1:0-203 GCF_000622305.1 Nannospalax galili
ACAGGTAGAGCCTCCTGAAGCCAGCCCAAGCCTTCCCGCAGCTGGCGCAGACCCCGCCAGCAGCTGGCGCCCGAACGTGCGGCTCCTGGAACGCACAGAGTTCGTCAGTATCCCTCCCATCAGTAGGACATTGTGAGTATCCCTCCCATCAAGAGGGAATCAAAAATCTCTTTTTCTTATCACCTCCCATCAGGAGCATAAAA
>NW_008365478.1:0-203 GCF_000622305.1 Nannospalax galili
TCCCCAAAATATTGCTTGTCCCTGCTGTAAGTTATGAACAGAATATCTTAATGTTTAGAAAATATAGTGTAATGTTTTATTTGAATCACAAATTTAATTTTCATTTTTAAAATGAAAAATAAGGTAGAAAATTTTGATATCATGCTTAATATTTTTATGCTATTATTAATGAAATATATTGATATATTTTCTTGTTCTTAGAA
>NW_008365479.1:0-203 GCF_000622305.1 Nannospalax galili
CAGCTTACAAAGTGAGCCAGACTTACATGTAGAAACTTGAGATTTTAGGAAGTTTCCTGGTGAATTCATAACTTCCAAGGAAGCCTGTTGCCAGATTTCATGTATAATTAAAAATTGTGTGCCTCTTAATAGTACATTTTGAAATTATGTAGTATTTGTTTGGACAAAACAGGATTGGGAGTCACTTATCAAGCAAGTTGTTT
>NW_008365480.1:0-203 GCF_000622305.1 Nannospalax galili
CAATGTCTTTCTAGCTACTGATTTTAAATTTGGCTAATTCTTCGTTTTCAAAGTCCCTGAAGTATATCCTTAAGTTGTTTGAGAACACGCTTGTTTTTTAATTTTTTGTTTTTTTTTAGAATCTTGTACATGGTTACAGTAGTTTTATTTTTACCCCCCACCTCCTCTAACTCCTCCCATGTCCCCCCAACTCCTGCTCAATT
>NW_008365481.1:0-203 GCF_000622305.1 Nannospalax galili
TCAATTTTTTGTCACTAAACTTGAGACAATAATTTGGGAAGTTCAAAACTGGGTAGTTTTAGCTGGTGAAGGACACACGCTGCTTCAACTCAAGGTGGAAAAATGGAAGAAGCAGTGGGTGTCTGTAGAAGAGGCCAAACACACTAGGCGGACTCACTTTCTAACAACTTGCTCTTGTAGTAGCTAGTTTAGCTCCACAGGAA
>NW_008365482.1:0-203 GCF_000622305.1 Nannospalax galili
TCTCTCCAAGGAACTTACAGTGCTGGTGCTGGCCTGGTCCCTGCAGAGAATAAGTATCCAACCTAGTGGGAGGGAGATTTCTGATGCTGCCACTAGAGCAAGACCTGTCAGTTAAACGAATCACTGAACCTGCTTTTGTGTAAAAGCCAGTTTTATTTTTGTTTCTTGGAGCATGGTAGTATGCTATGCTTCCTACTGGGAAT
>NW_008365483.1:0-203 GCF_000622305.1 Nannospalax galili
TAAATTCATTGTTGTGGACGGGCTTCTCTGATTTGACTTGAGGATCCTAATCTTAATCTGAGGAAGACATGTTGGGAAATTTTGGTTTTAACTGTAGAGTTTTGTTTTCTTTTCTTTTTAACTTGTTATCTTGTCTCTCAGCCACCAGATACGATGTCACCAAGAAGACAAGAAAAGTGCAAGCTCACTGTTCCACTTCCAGA
>NW_008365484.1:0-203 GCF_000622305.1 Nannospalax galili
CCTAAGCTTGCTCATTTGTAAATTTCCTCTCCAACATGTATGACCTAAATCCATCAGTTGGCCACTGCTTACTATTTGTTCATTTCTGCTGTACAAGAATATCAGAGCTCTTTAGCTATCCCCATGATAAAAACTTCACTATTTGGTGGGGGCAATTATATTCATAATCACATTTCTCTTTAACCATAAAAGTTTCCCTTAAT
>NW_008365485.1:0-203 GCF_000622305.1 Nannospalax galili
AACCTATTGCTTTTGCTGCTCATCCTGTTCCTTCCCCAGTGACAAACATCCCAGTCATCCGTGACCACGACCAGCTGACTGTCTTCCTGATCCTGGAGCTCCGTGGTGGAGGCTCCTCCAGGACAGGCCTGCAGGAGAGAACTTTACGGTCTAAAGCCTTCCTAACAAGTCGCACATCTTTCCAAGGCATTGATTTGGATTCT
>NW_008365486.1:0-203 GCF_000622305.1 Nannospalax galili
ATTGCTGTAAGTGGAGCTTAACAGGTCATTTTAGTAGGGGTTTGGAAGAAAATGGTGCTGAGAACAATGTAGTTCCCAAGGAAAATAAGGACTTAAGCAGCACTTGGCATATTTTGACTAAGAGTCTGCCTGGAGTCTGCCCTCGACCTAATTGATTGCCTGGGGCTAAGTTGAAAAGCAATGGACTAATTTGTCTGGTGGAA
>NW_008365487.1:0-203 GCF_000622305.1 Nannospalax galili
AAGGAGCAGGGTATTTTCAGGCCCTCAAAATCTCTCTCCACTGATTGCCTTTTATATGCAAAGGAAATAATAACCACACAGTGGAAAATGACAATACTTTGCCCAGGACATAAAAATAAACATCACCACTGGGAGCCACATTCTAAGCTTCTACATTACCTATGTAGTAGACTGGGCTAGAATGTGTAAACTTAACCTACATG
>NW_008365488.1:0-203 GCF_000622305.1 Nannospalax galili
CTGGAGGGATGCCTTCCAATTTAAAGGAGAATTTTGTAATTATCAAGGAAGGAAATCATCTGTCTTGTGGGTTTGTTTTTCATGGTTTTTTTTATTAAGGTGTGTTTTGAGTATTAGGCCTATGATGCTTTCCTATCCTCTGGAGTGTTTTATTCTAATCATTGAGTTTATACTTAAGGCACTGTAGTGGTTTGAATGAGAAA
>NW_008365489.1:0-203 GCF_000622305.1 Nannospalax galili
TGACAGTTTTTTCCTGAACCAGTGACTCACATTTTCTCAGCTATGTCGGAAGCCAGCAAGTCCCAGTGATCCTCCTGTCTCTACATTCCCAACCCCTTCAGAGTTGAGGTTATGGTTTGCAAGTTCCACCTGGCTTGTCATGTCAATGTTGGAATCCAAACTTTGGTCTTCATGATTGTGTAGCAGGCCTTCTGAGATACTAC
>NW_008365490.1:0-203 GCF_000622305.1 Nannospalax galili
TCCACCAGAATTGCATGACACTTACATGCAGGCAATACACTCATACACATATAATAATAATAGATAAAATATTAAAAAGTAATTCCTTTAGGACAAAGGTGTGACTAGATTCCAAGCAAGCTAGGTGATATTGTCAGTTTTATTTTGTGTATCTTACTTCATGAGATTCAAAAATGTCTCTCTGGAACCAGAGATGAGAGATG
>NW_008365491.1:0-203 GCF_000622305.1 Nannospalax galili
AGGGTTTGAAAATAGTGCAATTTTTAACATTTCAGTCACTCATGGCTTTTCGTCAGACTGGGCATGATCTCCTGCCTCCAAGCACTGATCTTCGATCTCTCATGCCTCACTGCTACACTGCCTTTCTATTTTCCTTTTTTCCTTTTTTTATTTTTTTTTTCAGACAAGGTCTCACTGTAGCCCACCTGTCTCCGCCTTCTGAA
>NW_008365492.1:0-203 GCF_000622305.1 Nannospalax galili
TAAGTGAACCAGGTTCAAGAGGATGGGTCCACAATGAAGGACATTTGGAGACACAAATTTGATTCTATTGGACGTGTGTGTGTGTGTGTGTGTGTGTGCGTTAGTCTCCATGAAATTGGGTGGGGGGGTAATAAATGGTAGTACAGATAGGGGAAGGGATCTAAATATGATAAAAATATATTGTATGCTGACCTCAATCTTAG
>NW_008365493.1:0-203 GCF_000622305.1 Nannospalax galili
GTTAGAGTTAGAGGTTAGGGGTTAGGGGTTAAGGTTATGTTTAGGGCTATGTCTAGGGCTAGGGCTGATTTTAGGGTGATGGGTTAAGGGTTAAATTTAGGGTTACTGTTAGGATTAGGGTTCTGGTTCGGTAGGGTTAGGGTTCGGGTTAAGGTTCAGTTCAGTTTCGAGTTCGGGTTAAGTTAGTTTAGAGGTTAGGGTTA
>NW_008365494.1:0-203 GCF_000622305.1 Nannospalax galili
TCCCCAATTGAGGCTCCCTCAACCCAGATGTGTCAAGTTGACACTAAAGCTCTCCAGCACACTTCCCAAAAGTCTGAGATGACAAAAGTCGAAGTGCCCCTCTCAGGGGTGGCCAAGTACTGGCAGAAGTGTTGGTCAGTGTCCTAATGGATGACCACATTTGTACATAAGCCTGAGAGAGTCAGAATGGCAACGTTAGCCCT
>NW_008365495.1:0-203 GCF_000622305.1 Nannospalax galili
TTTAAAATTTTCATTGTAGAGATCTTTGATGTCTCTTCTCATTTATTATGATATGGATATAAGTGAATACTTTAAAAACTTATGTGCCATTAGATTTGAAAACCCTAAAGAAATCAATGTATATCAAATATATAGAGAGCAAGAGAGCGAGTGAGAGAGAGAGAGAGAGAGAGACTATTGTGAATGGGAGGGTTTCCATGTAC
>NW_008365496.1:0-203 GCF_000622305.1 Nannospalax galili
AGCTGGGACTACAGGGAGATCCTGTCTCAAAAAGACAAAAAAAATGTACATTTCATCTCATGTCCACAACACAAAAACCCTCTCCAAATACTAGATGTTTTTAAAGATGAGTTGACAGGAAATTATTACTGGGGGAGGGGATGTATAGCCCGTGTCTATGAGAGAACTCACACATTGGTCACCACAATGTGAATGACTGTTCA
>NW_008365497.1:0-203 GCF_000622305.1 Nannospalax galili
CCCAAAAATAGTAGCTCAAAAACATGTTCTCCTGGGAAATAACATGTTTTCAAAGCTTGCAGTTGTGGGTGAGAAATATGAGAAGTTGCTGACCAGCGTGGAGTGCTGTGGGGTATTTTCCAACTTTGCATGAAGAAAGAAAAGTATTTATAGAAACTCTAATACAATCTTATGGTCTTATTTGGTTGGAAAAACAATAATTT
>NW_008365498.1:0-203 GCF_000622305.1 Nannospalax galili
TATTACAGAGCTGTAGTCATACAAACCTCATAGTACTGTTACAAAAACAGACACATAGAACAATGGAACACAAAAGACCCAAACATGAGTGCATGCAATTTCGGCCACCTGGTATTCAACAAATTTTCTAAGAAAACACAACTGAGGAAGAGAGCTTCTTCAACAAATGGTGCTGGCAAAACTGGATCTCCACCTGTAGAAGA
>NW_008365499.1:0-203 GCF_000622305.1 Nannospalax galili
GTGTCGAGATTCTAAGGACCACAAATCCCACACTGTCACCCCGCTAGAAGAGGCTGTCCAGAAATACCAGGTAGGCTCTGGACCCTCCTCTGCCCTCCCCCAAACGAGAGAGCTCCCTGGGGACATGGGACCAGCTGCCTGCTCCACTGGGCTGGCACCCATGCCCCACTTCCTGCTCCTGAGTGGGCAGTTTGTACCCAGGC
>NW_008365500.1:0-203 GCF_000622305.1 Nannospalax galili
ACTATTCTTGCCTTTACTTCTTCATATCTCCCAGGCATTGGTCAAGGACTTTCTTTTCTCCTTACAGTAATCTAAAAACAATTCTCATCAAGGCTCAGCATCATTGTGGAAGAGGTGACAGTAAGATTGTAAGAGCAAGAGGTGGTTAGAATAGTACAAGGAAACTGTGGTCTGGACGCCACAGGGTAGTTGCACACGTGAGC
>NW_008365501.1:0-203 GCF_000622305.1 Nannospalax galili
AAGATTAAAGTGATGAGTATAATTATTTAAGAGTCCATGTGTATGGCTAAAGGCTCCGTAGCAAGAAACAGTGCCAGATAGGAGATACCTTATTTTGAGTTGTTGGCCAAGTGGCCAAAGATACTCCCAGACAGTAACCCAGCATAGACCTAGGAAAGTGAACAGCAGACCCCAATCTTATCTAAAGGAATGTTGACAACTGA
>NW_008365502.1:0-203 GCF_000622305.1 Nannospalax galili
ATGAACTTACAGATTTATAAAAACCCTTTAAACATGGTATATTTACTTAAAGAGTAAAAAGTACAGACTCTCCACTTTTAAACATACAAATGCTAGTTTAAAACTTTATCACCCTCTATTCTATTCACTAAAAGAACATTTGTATAAAATAAAAAAATCCAAGTCAGCCATCTTAAAACAGTTTAGAAAGTAAGTATATTTGA
>NW_008365503.1:0-203 GCF_000622305.1 Nannospalax galili
CCCTCCCCCATCTCATCCTGCCACCTGCTGCCTGCTGTCTGAGGCCATCTGGGAAGCCACAGTCGTGATCTCCTCTTGGCTCTGCTTTCTCCATGTTTCTCTCTTCATTTAGCCAACATGCCTGTCATGTGATGATATACTCAATGCCAGCTGGGGATTCATCTAGCTACTCCCACCCCATTCTGTCCTGTTTATCCCATCTG
>NW_008365504.1:0-203 GCF_000622305.1 Nannospalax galili
CAGTATGACTTCACAATGTTACAATATGACATCACAATATTCCATTGTGACCTGACAATTCTCCAATGTAACATCACAATGCTCCAATGTTCCATCACAATCTTACAATATGACTTCACCATGCTCCATTGTGACATCACAACTCTCCTTTGTGACATCACAATACTCCAATGTGCCAACACTATCACCCCATGTACCATTAT
>NW_008365505.1:0-203 GCF_000622305.1 Nannospalax galili
ATATATATGTATGCATGTATGTATAACGCACTGATGTTCATGTTTGGGGTACCCACTTGGGATTCAAAACGTCAGGGAGCTAGTCCCTGGAAAAAAGTGACTCTTCCTCTTTCAGCATCCACTGATTCCCTGTGGCTCATCATCTTGTGGTAGGACCCAGTGAAATTCCTTCCATCCCTTGGCATGTCAACTGGTTTTGTCAT
>NW_008365506.1:0-203 GCF_000622305.1 Nannospalax galili
CCTCTATTTCCATGTGTTTTAGAATAAACACATACTAATCTTAAAATGTTAAGAGTTAAAACCACTAGAAGAGGTGATTTTAGTAGTGACTGGATTGCAGAGGGTGAAGGTGCCTGAGTAGTCTTCATTTGGATTCTCATAACGTAGATGTATCATAATTAGTTAGCAGGGAGGTCATTGTAAGGTGTCTCAAATGTACTAGG
>NW_008365507.1:0-203 GCF_000622305.1 Nannospalax galili
TTAAACAATCAAGCTAAATATGCCAGAGGAGTTTTTAATGTGCTATGCTGATGAAAGAAGTTTATTGAATTTATTCAGCCATGGACAAGTCTTTGATTATCATACACTTCCACTGCGCAGGAGGTGTTGACCATGAGAGGAGTCGAAAATAAAAAGTGAAGTGTGATGATTTCCTGATGAATTGAAATGACGTTAATAGACAT
>NW_008365508.1:0-203 GCF_000622305.1 Nannospalax galili
TAATGCCACTGCCTTTTCCTGCACTTTTTCCTTTTTTACTTTGCTCCTAAACTCCTCTGACCCAGGCGTGTGTCCCCACTCAAATGGGACCCCGCCTCTCCCACCCTGCCTGAGAGTCCTCCCACCTACCTCCAGCTGTCCCTCTAGACTTGGGTTCACTCTACAGGGATTTTATGAGGATGCTATGCACTTAGAGCAGACCT
>NW_008365509.1:0-203 GCF_000622305.1 Nannospalax galili
TTGCTTTCTTCTCAAAGTCACATCACCTTTTCTAAGTGGATCTTGACCCCATACATGTTTCTGTCTTATGAAAGCAATTTTTTTCCAGGACAGGACATGGGAATGAAATCCATGGCCTTGCACATGCTGAGTGAGTGCTCTGTGACTGAGCTATAGCCTTAGTCCTTTTTGTTTTTCACTTTTAAAAACATTTAGGACAGGGT
>NW_008365510.1:0-203 GCF_000622305.1 Nannospalax galili
AACTTCCAAATTCCTTCTATGAAGCCAGCATCACTCTAATACCAAAGCAAGATAAAGACACAACCAAAAAAGAAAACTTTAGACCCATATTCTTAATGAACACAGATGCAAAAATTCTCAACAAGATGCTTGCAAACCATAGACACACATCAAAAAAGATCATCAACCATGATCAAGTTGGCTTTATCCCAGAGATGCAGGGA
>NW_008365511.1:0-203 GCF_000622305.1 Nannospalax galili
TGTCTGGAAATATAAGGATCCATATTTATGATATGGTAAGAAATTTAATTTCTCCAGAGATACGGCATAGATAGGGTTTCCTCTAGGATCTATGGCTTTTTAGCCATGTATATTTAGTAATAATTACAGTACCACCCATGAGTTAATTCCCATTGTGAGGGCTTTGGGTCCAATTAGAGAGCTGTTGATTACCTCCCCCCCCC
>NW_008365512.1:0-203 GCF_000622305.1 Nannospalax galili
TCCTATGTGCTGGTATATATTTTAAATATTAAGGCAATTTTTAGCTGACTTCGAAGAATTTAGCTTGACTCTAACATGTAATTGGAATTTATTTTGAGATTCATTCCAAGGTAAAGAATCTGGAAAAGATAATATCTGGTGTCTGGAACCAGTAACCCATGCTGTAACGGCCTGGACCCAGCCAGAATGTTCTGGTTCTTCTA
>NW_008365513.1:0-203 GCF_000622305.1 Nannospalax galili
AAAGAAATTTAAAAAGAAAAACAAGAATAAATGCAGGTGAGGACAGTGACTGCTGGTGGGAATGTAAACTAGTCAAGCCACTGCAGATGCCGTATGAAGAGGGCTCTCAAAAAATAACAGTGAGGCCAGCAAGATGGCTCAGCTGGTTGGGAGCACTTGCTGCTGGGCATGACAACCTGAGTTGCACCCTAGTGAAGGTGGAG
>NW_008365514.1:0-203 GCF_000622305.1 Nannospalax galili
CTTGGAGAGTTTTTTAGTCTTGCTGGATTTCCAGTGTCTCTCTACTTCCTGTACTTGCCTGAAGATGTGATCCCTCAATCCACCTTCTGCTCTAGGACACTTCTGTGGCTATGTCTTCCTGCCTTCCATGCCAGCATAAACTTTTGTCCCTCTGGAAATATAAGCAAAATAAACTCTTCCTTCTGAAAATTCCCTTGGTGTCT
>NW_008365515.1:0-203 GCF_000622305.1 Nannospalax galili
AGCAGCGCTCCTCCATGGTCTCTGCTTCAGTTCCTGCCTTGAGTTCCTGCCATGGTCTCCCTCAGTGGTGGACTGTGAGGTTTTGGTCATGGTGTGTATCCCAGCAACAGAGAGCAAACTAGAGCTCAAGTGTTGGACTTTCATGTGATCACGAAGAAAGGTGGAACTGTGACTTTGCAGGAAAATAGATATGACTGGAAGTC
>NW_008365516.1:0-203 GCF_000622305.1 Nannospalax galili
GATAGGCTGACTAGATTCACCAGATGGACAAGTAGTGGAGAATGACTGGGGTTGCCAACAACACAGCAGAAAGCAGCAGGGATATCAGAGTATAAGGGCTCTAGTGGGGCGGGGGGGAGGCTATGGGAGGGTGCTACCTGGGCAATGGGTGCATAAATAAATAAAAAAAGAACAATTCTTCCAAGCATAAAAATTTGTTCCTT
>NW_008365517.1:0-203 GCF_000622305.1 Nannospalax galili
TCCCCTGGAACTGGAGTTAAAAGTGATTGTTAGCTACTATGTGGGAACCGAGCCCAGGTCTTCTGCAAGAGTAGCCAGTGCTCTTGACTGCTGAGCCATCTCTCCAGCCCTTTTATCATTATTTTAAATAATTATTGTAAGAGTCCATACTGATATATATATATAAAGCAATATATTTTATCATATTTTAATTTTTTATTTTT
>NW_008365518.1:0-203 GCF_000622305.1 Nannospalax galili
ATACTTGTACCGCAGAAGAGTTTTTGTCTGTGGGATATTGTTGGACCCCGTTGATGCTTTCTGATCAATGTGATTTTTTTCCTCAGTCTGTCGGACCCCAACATTCTGCAGTTATGGACGGTTGTTAGCTGCCTTGTGCTTCCTGGGAACTAGACCCAGGTCCTCTACCAGAACAGCCAGTGCTCTTAATCGCTGAATGATCT
>NW_008365519.1:0-203 GCF_000622305.1 Nannospalax galili
AACTTGTAGCTTCAGAAAGAGCCTTTGTTTTTCTGACGAAAAGCTTGGAAGTGGCTGTCCATTCACCTGCCTCATACTTTCTGCTTTGAGAACAGACATGATAGATATGGGGTGCCAAAGGGGCAAAAGCCAAGAGAACCAGGAGAGACGCTGCTATCTTTAGAGACCAAAACAATATCAGGTCACCGACCTTTACAGTCCTG
>NW_008365520.1:0-203 GCF_000622305.1 Nannospalax galili
TGAGATGTCACCCAGGCTGGGGTGGGCTTTCTGATGATACAGCTGCCTTTGTGTTTCCCGTGCTCCTGCAAGCAACCCCCCCAAAAAAAATCGCTGGTTCACTAAGCTAGATGTGAGTAGAGTGATTTCTTTAGTCACAGTGACCTGTCTGGGATGAACAGACATTTGTTTACACCTCCCCAGGGAAGTCCCACACTACCTGG
>NW_008365521.1:0-203 GCF_000622305.1 Nannospalax galili
ATACCTAAACCTAACATAAACCTTAACGCTAGCCCTAGATTTAACCCTAGCACTAGCTGTAATTCTTAACATTAACACTCACCATAATCCCAAACACAGCCACAGCCCCAGCCTTAGCCCTAGACCTAGCCCTCACCCTAACCCTAACCCCTAATCCCTAACCCAAATTCTAACCCTAAACCTAACCCTAACCCTAAACCTAA
>NW_008365522.1:0-203 GCF_000622305.1 Nannospalax galili
AGAGTCATTTAAAGGAACGAAACAAAAGCATTGTGAACAGATTCTGTGTGTGCGGCTGTGTGAAAACAAAGGACGGGTCTGGATCCTGTCTATACACCAAAGTCTGCCAGCCAACCTGCATCATCAACAGGGACATGTTTCTGAGTCTCGAAGCCCCAGCAGGATTCAACCCTCCTGATACTGTTGAGCTTTTTCTCTTCCTA
>NW_008365523.1:0-203 GCF_000622305.1 Nannospalax galili
ACATTGGAGCAATATAATGGCACATTTGTCCATAGTGTTGGCTGACTGGAGTATTGTGATGTCACAGTAGAACATTGTGATGTCACATTGGGGCATTATTGGTGGACATTGATCACTGTGTTTGAATATTGAGCATGGTGAAAACACCCTAACCCTAAATGTAACAATAACACTTGCCCTAATCCTAACCCTATCCACAACCT
>NW_008365524.1:0-203 GCF_000622305.1 Nannospalax galili
CTGTTCACCATTCAACTTATTCCTCCCCCCAGGTATCCCCCGACCCCCCACATAGTCTCACCCTCACCCTCCACTCAGCACTCGTATAGACAGGCACCTTTGGGGATAAACTCCTGTAGTCACAGACCTTCGAGTGTCCCTTTATTTCAGCGTGCCCAGAGGTGTTCCTCTCCACCCTTCTAACCCTAACCCTGTGCCATGAC
>NW_008365525.1:0-203 GCF_000622305.1 Nannospalax galili
AATAATGCTGGTACTGGCTTGGAGTCTTCATCCCCACTGCCTAGTTTTCATCATGCTATAAAGAACTATGCACGCTCCTATAAAATGTAACCATTCATCTACCCAACTATGATTTCTGTGAGCTATAAAAATGACTAGCCTGGCCAGACATTCACACTGGTGCAACAGTGGCTTAGATACTATGGGAATAGTCAACCACCTTT
>NW_008365526.1:0-203 GCF_000622305.1 Nannospalax galili
CTGTTCACCATTCAACTTATTCCTCCCCCCAGGTATCCCCCGACCCCCCACGTAGTCTCACCCTCACCCTCCACTCAGCACTCGTATAGACAGGCACCTTTAGGGATAAACTCCTGTAGTCACAGACCTTCGAGTGTCCCTTTATTTCAGCATGCCCAGAGGTGTTCCTCTCCACCCTTCTAACCCTAACCCTGTGCCATGAC
>NW_008365527.1:0-203 GCF_000622305.1 Nannospalax galili
TTTTTTCAAAGCAATTTTCTTGGCCTAGATAGATGGCTCAGGCGTTAAGAGCATGTAGTGCTTTTACAGAGGACTGGGGTTCAGTTTCCAGCACCTACATGGCATGGCAGCTCTCAATCACCTGTAACTCCAGTTCCATGGGATCTGACACCCTCCTCTGACCTCCTTGGGCACCAGGCATGCATGTGGTGCACAGACAGTCT
>NW_008365528.1:0-203 GCF_000622305.1 Nannospalax galili
GCTGTTTGAGAGAGCTGGTGCTCTGAGCGTCCTGAGAGCAAAGGAAATCTTGAAGCCTGGGGCAGGCAAGATGGCTCACAGGGTAAGAGCTGAAGGTGCTTCCCAAGCAAGCCTGACAACCTGAGTTCGATCCCCAGAAGGAGAGAACTAACTCCACAAAGTTGTTTTCTGACCTCCACACCACATGCACGCTGTGGCACACA
>NW_008365529.1:0-203 GCF_000622305.1 Nannospalax galili
ACACGACCATGTGCATGTCAGAGGTACCAGGTGACACGACCATCTGCACATTAGAGGGGCAGGAGACACGACCATCTTCAAGACAGAGTGGTCAGGCGACACGACAATCTGCACGTCAGAGGGTGCACATGACACGACCAGATGCACGTCTTAGGGGCCAGGCAACACGACCTTCTGCACGTCAGAGAGGGCAGGAGACAAGA
>NW_008365530.1:0-203 GCF_000622305.1 Nannospalax galili
AGCCTGGTTTACATAGTGAGTTCAAGGCCAGCTGGGGCTGTAGGGAGACCCCATCTCAAAAAGACCTCTCCCAAAAAAAAGAAAACACCCAATAGATTTTTTTTTTATTTCTTTTTATAAAATTGTGTGTGTGCGTGCGTGCATGTGTGTCTTTGTATGCTAATATGGGCTCCATGTGTGTGGAGGTCAGAGGACAACCTCGG
>NW_008365531.1:0-203 GCF_000622305.1 Nannospalax galili
CTCTCACCAGAGAAGTTTCCTCATTCAGCAGACAGTGATTAACCCAGAGACGCACAACTGATCAAAGTGCAAAGAATAAGCGACTTCATCGTACTTGTCCTTTAGTAGGACACCTATATCAAACTTAGTCCACCCAAGGCTCAAGAATTAGGAAAATTGTAAGAGTGAGATATGGTGATTGACCTCAAGGAAACAGTTTTCCA
>NW_008365532.1:0-203 GCF_000622305.1 Nannospalax galili
CAGATATAACCCCAAGCTACATGTCCAACTCTTAATATTTAATTCCTCCCCAACCATGGTAGAAGCAATTCATCAGCCACATGGAGTACTAGAATGGCTTCACACGCCAGTAGCAGGCGCTCCTCGCTTTCTTACAGAAGAGGACACTCTTTCATCCATGGTCCGTCAAGGGAGAGAAAGAGTTCTGCAAATTATAGGAAAAG
>NW_008365533.1:0-203 GCF_000622305.1 Nannospalax galili
ACAATACAAAGAATCAATGAATCCAAGAGCTTGTTCTTTGAAAAGATAAACGAGATAGACAGAACCTCAGCCCAGTTAACCAAAAGAAACAAAGAACACACCTCCAAATCTACAAAATCAGAGATGAGAGGGCAAACATCACAACAGACAACAAGGATCCAGAACATTATAAGGGAATACTTTAAAAACCTATATGCTACTAA
>NW_008365534.1:0-203 GCF_000622305.1 Nannospalax galili
GAGGATGCATGAAGCCCTGACTGCCTTTGGCCACCATCTGCAATCAAGAAGAACTAATCTGAATAAGAAGTCAATAGAGAGCTGAGGAGCGCTTACGATGCTGCAAACCTGGGCCCTCTGGGCACCACTGATTTCAAGTTATCAGATCTTATAAATTTCCCTTTTAAGCCAGTTTGTCTGATTTCTGTTACAGCTTAACACCA
>NW_008365535.1:0-203 GCF_000622305.1 Nannospalax galili
CTCAGGAACTAAAACAATTACAGAAGTGGGGCAAGTGGATATCCATCACTTGAATGTGAAATGCCCCCACAGGCACAAGTGCTGTTCACGTGGTCTCCAGAAGGTGGTGCTCTTTTTCGAGGTGGTGGAAACCGATCTGATTAACCCAGCTGGACGAAATGGGTGCCAGGTGTATATTACCCTGGCCTCTTCCTACTGTGTCC
>NW_008365536.1:0-203 GCF_000622305.1 Nannospalax galili
GATAGCTGTTGGAGTGGTTAGAATCAGTGTTAGTTCCCTCTCAAAGGCTTCACCACATGGAGGCAGGATTGGGGGCTCTCAGACAGTCCCCTGCGTTCTAAGGCCTTCTGCCCAAGGGAGGCCCGAACTCGGCTTTCTCTGGAGATCTGCTGAGATCCGATACTTATGCTTTTATACCACATTGGGGAACTCATGCTGTGGAT
>NW_008365537.1:0-203 GCF_000622305.1 Nannospalax galili
AAATTTTTGGCATATTTTTACTTTATTTTCCTTTTGAGCTACCTGCTTACCTTGGTAAGAAGCATGTTAATCACTTGAGAAGTCTTTACCTAAACATTTTTTCTTTAAAATTGAAAGCACAAAGCCGAGTGTGGTGGCACACGCCTTTTGTCCCAGCACTCAGGAGGCAGAGGCAGGTGGTTCTCTGTGAGTTCAAGGTCAGC
>NW_008365538.1:0-203 GCF_000622305.1 Nannospalax galili
ATCTCCATATCATTTTAAAATATGCCGTTTCCTACATCTTTTAATATTATTTTTTATTTTATTTTTTGTATTGTTAAGATATTTTATTTATTTTTCATTCTCATCTCTTTTTTTAATTTTTAATAATTACATGATTAGAAGCATTTCACTACACCTTTAACATATTCAGTAACACACTCCATATATAACAAACCCACAGCCAA
>NW_008365539.1:0-203 GCF_000622305.1 Nannospalax galili
TCAAATCTATATGGAAACTTAACTCTTTCTTTAGGCCACTAATTACCTATAAAAAATGATATCTAAACTGGTTGGGTAAAATCCTATTTGTTAAATACCATTTTTTTCAGCTGGGCATGGTGGTGCATGTCTGTAGTCCCAGCCCTTGGGAAGCAGAGGCAGACGGATCTCTGAGTTCGAGGCCAGCCTGGTCTACATAGTGA
>NW_008365540.1:0-203 GCF_000622305.1 Nannospalax galili
AAAAATGTGGAGACCAAAACACTGACCTTATAGAAGTAAAATAGTGGTAACTAGAACCTAGGAAAGGTGTCAGCGCAAAAAGGGTAGAGAAAGTGTTGTTGATCCATATGGGGGTGCCGCTGGTCAAGAGGAGTAACTTCTCTTGGTCTAATGTAAAGAAAGATAACAGCTATAAACTTAAGTATAAATTTTAAAATAACATA
>NW_008365541.1:0-203 GCF_000622305.1 Nannospalax galili
GTTATATACTCTTCAGCTATATTCAGATTCATGTAGAGATATTGTATGTGTGATTTTTCCAGTACGTTTTTGGACTAATACCATTCCCTCTGGTTTTTTTTTAATATTTTATTATTTTTATTTTATGCGTATGAGTAAATTGCTTTCATGTGAGTGAGCGCACCCGTGTCTTGCAATGTCGCGGAGGTCAGAAGAAGGCTTTA
>NW_008365542.1:0-203 GCF_000622305.1 Nannospalax galili
TGCCTGCATGTATGTGAGTTCACCCATGTCGTGCAATGCCGCAGAGGTCAGAAGAGGGCATCAGATTCTCCTGAAACTGGAGTTAAAGATGGTTCATAGCCTCCATGTAGGTGCTGGGAATCGAACCTGGGTACTCTGCAAGAGCAGTGACTGCTCTTAATTGCTGAGCCATCTCTCCAGCCCCTCTTTCTGATTTTTTTTTT
>NW_008365543.1:0-203 GCF_000622305.1 Nannospalax galili
GGACTGCTTTCCCAGGGACAATACATTTTCACTGGAATCCATAAGGAATTTCATTGAGTTAAAATAATGAGTGATTCAAAAGACTGATTAAAAAATATAGAATTATTAAGACAAGTATACAGACGACAATTTTGAGAAGATAACTTCATCCCCTGTATGATTATGGGGCCTATTAATATTACTAAAGGGAAATGTACACAAGC
>NW_008365544.1:0-203 GCF_000622305.1 Nannospalax galili
TCTGATTCAGAACAAAATCATCAATGAGAAATAATTGTGTAAATAACTTTTATATGGACTTAAGCCTACTGTCTGAGAAGTGTTATTCCTTGAACTCTTAAAGAAATATACTGATGAGTTACTCTTTGGTTATACTTTCCTTCTTGGTGTTTAAGAGCATAAAGTTGGCCCAAATAAATCAATTTATATTTACACTTAAGGTC
>NW_008365545.1:0-203 GCF_000622305.1 Nannospalax galili
TTTTCAAGAAAAAAAGCACAATCCCCATAATCCCTACCTAAATGTATTCCTCATGTATCACCTTATTATTTAAACCAAAATTTTAATATGAAATAAATTCATTATGTCTGGTTTGGCTCAATGCCATGTTTTAAACAAAAGCAGCAAAATGCATTTCTCCATGTGGCTAGGTAGATTCCCAGGTTGTGAAGAAACAGATGGTG
>NW_008365546.1:0-203 GCF_000622305.1 Nannospalax galili
TCTCTTCCTAGCCTTCCCCAGATTGTATACTTTAGCCCTCCCCAGATCCAGAAGGCCATGTGTGATTAGGGACAAATTACATACAGTTGGCTGGAACGAGTGCCTGGATAATCTGGTAAGGGTCCAATGACCCTGTTTGGCCCTCCTTTAACGAATGAGCACAACTGTCAACAAGCCCAACTGTGACAATGTTTAGCAATCAA
>NW_008365547.1:0-202 GCF_000622305.1 Nannospalax galili
AGATCGTTTAGTTTTTTTCCCCTTTTCTTTTGGTCTGTTGTGAAAAGTGCTCCACTGAACATGGCACCGACACTGTTTTCATGTCCTTTGAATACATGTCTCATAGTGGAGATGCTGGATTTTATGTTAGTTTTGTTTATTTTTGTTTACATTTCTTTATTCGTGTGTGTGTGTGTGTGTGTGTGTGTGTGTGTGTGTGTGT
>NW_008365548.1:0-203 GCF_000622305.1 Nannospalax galili
ACCCTATCTAGATAGGCTATAATGATTTTTTAACAGTGTTAAAATCATCATTACCAAATGAACATAAAGACAAATTGAAATATATTACAAGACAAACATGTTTCCCTAATTTCTTCAATATTATGCATTATTGACAATATTTCAAAATAAACTTTTTTTACTATTAATCAGAGACAATGTCAATGTAAGTTGTTCTGTTTTCT
>NW_008365549.1:0-203 GCF_000622305.1 Nannospalax galili
AATTCATATTGTAATATTTTGATTGTGCTATGGAGCAATATATAAGCATATAGGGCAATAGTATTGGCGTACTGGAGCATTGGGACATCAAAATGAAACATTGTGAAATGAAAACGGAACATTGTGAAGTCATCTTGTAACATTTTGTTAGCAATATGGAGCCTTATAATAACACATGGAGCCATCGTGTTGGAATATTGGAG
>NW_008365550.1:0-203 GCF_000622305.1 Nannospalax galili
CAGCCGACTTGTTTGAAGTGAGAGGACTTGCACTAGTGGCAACAGGTAGTATTACTGTGAAAACAGCAGATATCTTTCCAATCCAAGTTTTCATATTCCTTACAATATTCCCATACACAACAACTAAAGAAAGAGTAATTCGTTTGCAGTGTGGTAGAAATGAGTAAAAACTCACCAAATTCTCAGTGCCTACCAAGGTTTCA
>NW_008365551.1:0-203 GCF_000622305.1 Nannospalax galili
TTTAACTGAAGTTAATGATCGATGTGAAGGCACAGGGCAACGAACACCTGGGAAAAAAATGGAAGATCATTTTCATTTTCACCATAGTCTTCTTACTGACAAAAATACGATGAATTTAAATTTAGACAGTTCCCTGTAACAAAATGAACACATGTCAAATTAAGCAAATAAATTCTTGTAAACCTGCGTTGATATTGGACCGA
>NW_008365552.1:0-203 GCF_000622305.1 Nannospalax galili
TAGGTCCATTTCAAGTTGATCTTGACACAATATAAAGAATATAAATCTAATTTCATTCTTCTGTTGGTGTATATCCAGTTTTGCCAGTAGTATTTATTGAATTGGCTATCATTTTTCCAGTAAATGTTTTTACTTCCCTTGTTCAGATACAAAATGAAATTTTATTCAGTCATATAGAAAAAATGAAATTATAAAACCTGCAG
>NW_008365553.1:0-203 GCF_000622305.1 Nannospalax galili
TTTCGTAATGGATTTTATTCAGCCATCCTTGATGTGAATGGCCCTTACTGGTTTGAGCATTATTATGAATGCATCTTTCACATTTTCCTTAGTGTGATCTTTAAAAGGGAGAACAGGCAAGACACGTAACAGTGCTGAATAACAGTGACATGTGGGGAGAACATTTCAGAACACTAACAAAGGTAGGAAAAGGCTCAGATAAA
>NW_008365554.1:0-203 GCF_000622305.1 Nannospalax galili
CAAACCTGGGTCTTCTGCAAGAGCAGCCAATGCTCTTAACCACTGAGCCATGTATCTCCGTAGTCCCAAGAGTTAATTTTTTGAAAGGAAAAAATTGCCAAAACTGTAGCTAGACTAGAAAAATAAATAGAAGATTCAAATCAGATATCAAAGGCACAGTACACTGATACCATAGAATACCAAGGATATTAAGAGATAATTAT
>NW_008365555.1:0-203 GCF_000622305.1 Nannospalax galili
AATGGCACTAGAATTCAGATTCTGTGTGCCTTTTGCAGCGAACTCCAGTTTAAGAAGCACTCACTGTGTTGATACTAATGTTTTACTTTTGTAGCTATTTCTTGATGACAAATTTTGCAGGACAAGCCTGTGAAAACATATTGATTATTGATTGCATTAGTTCCTTTTCTGTTGCTGTGATAAAACATCATGACCAAGGCAAC
>NW_008365556.1:0-203 GCF_000622305.1 Nannospalax galili
GCACAAGCAAATTGAAACAGATGAATGTGAAATAATTCTGGCCTTGAAGTTAGTTAATTTGCCTCTAAATACTTTCATCAATATTCCTCATATGACTTTTAGTGATGTACTGAATGTACTGGGGCCATGGTTTCTTTATTATTAAAAACCAGTGGTTTTACTACCTTTCCTTTTACAAAGGTAAGTTGTTTAAAATTCTACAG
>NW_008365557.1:0-203 GCF_000622305.1 Nannospalax galili
GTGCACCACCACACCCAGCTGAAGAGAGGTTTTTTTGATGTGTTGTTGCTGGATTTCTTTCTGTGAAGTCATCTTTCCCTTACAAGTTAGTGTACTCTGAGGCTATACAAATGTCCTATTTCTCCCATTTTACTTTTTGCTTTATCAGTGAACCTTGCGTTCAGTAAATCTTACTTTGCTATTTACCTAATAGTGAGCACAAC
>NW_008365558.1:0-203 GCF_000622305.1 Nannospalax galili
CAGAACACACTTCTAAATGTGAATGAGAAAGAAAACCCAGACCCTGCCCCTTCCTACCTGTGTTCCTCCTCCTCCTCACAACAGCCACCACAGCTCCTATGACCACAGCTATAAGGAGAACCACCAGGCCAGCCACGATTGCCAAGATGGGGATGGTAGGCTGAGGAGGCTCTGGGAAGGGAAGGGAAGGTGAGGGCCTGACC
>NW_008365559.1:0-203 GCF_000622305.1 Nannospalax galili
CTGGTTGTGACTAAGCCTAAAGTAAAAATGAAACCTGAAAGAAGGTTGAGAATAACAGTGGCTCTTGCAAAATTATTGGTATAAACATCTGAGTCTGAAAGCACAATAGCCTCATATTAATTTTAAAATTCAAGATAGATCTTTCAAAGGTTTGGTTGATACTGGATCAGATATAACTATTATTAAGAAAGATGGCTGGTCAT
>NW_008365560.1:0-203 GCF_000622305.1 Nannospalax galili
CAGGTTAAACAAGCTTTAACTGCCAACTCGACACAACCTAAAATCACCTGGTAAGAGTCTCCATGAGGGCTGTCTGTCAGGTTGGCCTGTGGGTGGGTCTGTCTACAGAGGATTGTCTGGATTATATTAATTGATGGGGGAAGACCCAGCGTACTACCCACTACTGGGCACCATGTTCTGGGTTTGGGTCCTGGATTGTGTGG
>NW_008365561.1:0-203 GCF_000622305.1 Nannospalax galili
TGTGCTATGTAGATAAGGCTTGCATAAAAAAACAAATATTCTCAGATAAACTTTGACTAGATATATATATTTGTTCCCTAAGCTAGTTGAC
The DNA here is from genome assembly GCF_000622305.1 of Nannospalax galili. Lineage (NCBI taxonomy): Eukaryota > Metazoa > Chordata > Mammalia > Rodentia > Spalacidae > Nannospalax > Nannospalax galili. The sequence goes on from NW_008365561.1 coordinate 92, forward strand.
TATACTATGACCATAAAAAATTTAAGACTATATGGATATTATTTTTGTCTCATCCTTTATGTACCATAACAAACCTACACAGACCTTCATCACTTGCTTAGGCTTTCTCATT
>NW_008365562.1:0-203 GCF_000622305.1 Nannospalax galili
ACAAAATTAAATGGAGCTCTGAAGAACTAGTCTGGGTGAATATACTCTGGGTGTATAAAGGATACCAGACAGAAGGGAGCACAGCTTAAGCTTCAGCATAGCACTGTCTCCACACTAACACTGACAGGTATAAATAATGTTTACTTCTTTCTGTATCTCTGTACAACCTCTTCATTCAAAGGTGTAGGCAAAAGCAGCTGATT
>NW_008365563.1:0-203 GCF_000622305.1 Nannospalax galili
ATGGGTAAGGGCAGTGTAACAGGATATGCAAGCAGCAGTGTTGGAATGATGATGTAAGGAAGAGCCCCTTCATGAGACATTTCAGAGCTCTCACAGTGCATGCAGCTGATTTTGGTGGGCTCATTCCATCAGTTACTATAAGAAGGGCCCACGTATGATTTATCTGAAAATATTTACTAAATGTTCTTCTGAGTTTTAAAGAA
>NW_008365564.1:0-203 GCF_000622305.1 Nannospalax galili
ACCCATACACATCCTCCATTTGCCTTTAATCTCTTAGAGAATACTGACTATACCTAACACAATATAATGAAATCTAAGTTCTTGATATCCTGTATTTTTAAGGAATATGTATACATGGTATAGGCAAATTTTTCTCAGATATGCTTACTCTAGTAAAACTTCCCTAGTGAAATATATACTCGGATAAGATCTTATGTATTTAA
>NW_008365565.1:0-203 GCF_000622305.1 Nannospalax galili
ATTCATGTCCTTTAAGGAGAGTATGCCTGTAGAATCCTTTTCTTTTTTAATATTTATTAATTTTATTTTATGTGTATCAGTATATTGCCCGCATGTGTGTAAGTGTACCCGTGTCATGCAGTGCTGGCAGAGATCAGAAGATGTTGTTGGAGCCCCTGGAACTAGAGTTACGGATGGTTGTTATCCACCATATGGGTGCTGGG
>NW_008365566.1:0-203 GCF_000622305.1 Nannospalax galili
TGGAGACGACAGGGAGGCGGCACAGAGCTGGGGTCCAGCTTGGGTCCAGCGCGCAGCCTGGTTGGCGGACGCTGTCCAGGCTTTGGCTGCAGCGCTGAGGACCACCTCGGGGTGCTGTGGTTCCAGGAGGCCCGGTGCAGGCTGGCCCGGCGCTTTTCCCTGTCCTTTTCCGTTTGCACTGGGGAGAGCAGACTTGGTTGAGG
>NW_008365567.1:0-203 GCF_000622305.1 Nannospalax galili
GGAACAGCTGGGGGCACTGACAATACAGTGGACAGTAACAGGGATGACAGAACATATGGGCTCCACAGTGTTGGGGGGAGGCTATGGAAGGGTGACATTTGGGATTTGGGTATAAAGATGAATAAGTTTGTTTGGGATGTTCTATATGACATACACACAAAAATATCAATAAATTTTAAAAATGAGTTATATTTGAGGAAGAA
>NW_008365568.1:0-203 GCF_000622305.1 Nannospalax galili
AGTTGACAAGCAGAGACGTGAGAAGCCCAGGGATTTAAGAAACACAAAAAAGAGGAACTATGGATGGAGTTGTGGCTCAGTTGGCAGAGTCTCTGCCTAGCACACACGAAGCCCTGGGTTCATCCCTGACACTACATAAAACCAGCCTGGTAGCACATGCCTGTCTTCCCAGTAGTTGGGAGGTGGAAGATCAGCAATTCAAG
>NW_008365569.1:0-203 GCF_000622305.1 Nannospalax galili
CCTTTACTCAGCCTTCTGATTTGTATTTCAGTCACATCTAACAATTAACAGCAACATTATAACTGGTGTTTGGCCAAGCAATTCCATACCATAGGCTAAAAGTAGTATACAAAATAGCCCCTCCTCTAAACAAGTCAAGGTCTTGAACCTCTGAACATGGAAGAACAATAGGGACAAAACTCTTTTTCAGACCCTTCCCAAAT
>NW_008365570.1:0-203 GCF_000622305.1 Nannospalax galili
TCTTGCAGAAGACCTGGGTTCAAATTCCAGCAACCACATGGCAGCTAATAACTGTCCATAACTCAGTCTCCAGGAGATTCGACCACTTCTCTTATCTCCTCAGGCACTGCACAACATGGGTGCAGTTACACACATGCAGGAATAACACTCATATGTGTAAAATAAATGAATAAAAATTATGAAAAACAAAATTATTTTGATTT
>NW_008365571.1:0-203 GCF_000622305.1 Nannospalax galili
CCTATAATATAGGGCACTGCCTATGTTTTTTTCTAACAGTTTCAGCATTTGGGGTCTTTGATCCATATTGAGGTCTTTGATGCCTTTGGAGTTGACTTTTGAGCAGGGTGGCAGACATGAGTCTAATTTCATTCTTCATTTCATGGAGGTCTGATTTTGCCAGCACCATCTGCTGAATATGCTTTCTTTCATCCAGTGTGGGT
>NW_008365572.1:0-203 GCF_000622305.1 Nannospalax galili
CAGAGAGACTTTGGGGAAGATCAATTTTAAATAAACACTTTCTTTTTTTTTTGCTAGAAAAAAACAACCTTAGTTTATAAAAAATGTACCAAATATCAGTTAAAATTAAAGACATTTCCTTGCTAGTTGACAGCCCCTCAGACTGATCATACCCTTTATGAAGAATTTAAAGACCAAGATTTCAAGAGTAAAGAATGTGATCA
>NW_008365573.1:0-203 GCF_000622305.1 Nannospalax galili
GTCTGGAACCCAACTTGGGTCCTCAGCAAGAGCAGCCAGTGCTCTTAACTGTTGAACCATCTTCCCAAGCCCTGAACTTTCTTGAAAACACTGTTAGCCTGGGCACTCTACATGTACATTTCAGAAAATGCTTTATTGTTAGACCATCTAATCTGTAGTCATTCTGATGGCTCCCCAAGGCGATGCTATGTGCTGCTGTGTAG
>NW_008365574.1:0-203 GCF_000622305.1 Nannospalax galili
ATGCTATTCCTCCTCATGCCTGACCTCCATGCTAGCTCTAAACAGGCATGGTTTTATGTCTTTAGGGTGTATTCCTTCTCCCCTCCATTCTCCTGCTCAAGGCAGCTGCTGTGATTACCGCTTACCTACCTTGAGGATTTTTCCATACTTCGAATAAAATTGTCCTAAAACTTTCATTTGAGTCCATTCTTAAATTCTTTTAT
>NW_008365575.1:0-203 GCF_000622305.1 Nannospalax galili
CTTTTATGTCTACAGTGTACATATATAAATACATATATATGTACACACATACATACACACATCAGACTGACCATGGGTAAAAGAACAGAGTATTATCTATATAGAGAAAAACAAATCCTCAATTCTGCAACTTCAGTTCTTCTACGGGTCAATATTAATTTTCACTTGACTTCAGGTTGGTAGATAATTCTTTATGTGCTTTC
>NW_008365576.1:0-203 GCF_000622305.1 Nannospalax galili
TGATAGAAAAATTCAGAAAGATTTCTGCACTGAGGAGAGAGGACTCAACTCGGTCTTGTGGTTTGTTAAAGATCTGTTTTGGGCTGAAACGCTCTGAAGGCTTCCTGTTTGGAAATTCCCTTCATCTCCTTCTTTGTATACCTTTGTGAAGCTCCTTCAGCTCATGGTGAGAAGTCCTGCCCCACGGAGCTCTTCTAGACTTC
>NW_008365577.1:0-203 GCF_000622305.1 Nannospalax galili
TTTTTCTGAATCTGTTACTTCACTTAGTACAACAGTTTCTAGTTACATACATTTACCTGAAAATTTATTTTATCTTTTTTTTCTTTACTTATGCGTATAACACCATTGTGTAAATGTGCCACATGTTGATTATGTACTTGTCAGTTGAGGGCCACTTAGGTTGCTTCCATCTGTTAGTTATTGTGAAAAGAGTAACAACAAAC
>NW_008365578.1:0-203 GCF_000622305.1 Nannospalax galili
GACTTGGCTCTACCACTGAGCTACATCCCCAGGCTTTTTATTATAGTTGTTATTATTATTGCATTCATTCATTCATTTGGGTTTTGGGGGAGCATGTGGCGGTGAGCAGACAACCTGGTGGGAGTCAGCTCGCTTCAGTCGTCAGGCTTGGTAACCCGTGCCTTTACCTGCTGAGCCATCTCACTGAACCCAGCCCCTTGTTT
>NW_008365579.1:0-203 GCF_000622305.1 Nannospalax galili
ACTATCCCTTCAATGGAAAACATCAACTCTCTGTCTACCCGTAGTTATCTGTTACCAGGGGTTCCTCAGCTAAGGTTGGGGATTTTTACCCACTTACCTACATCTGTGCTGGGATTTTGTCTGACTAGTGTTTGCATGGGTCTTGTGCATGTTGTCACCACTGATGTGAGTTCATATGAGGAACTTCCCAGTTGTCTTGGAAA
>NW_008365580.1:0-203 GCF_000622305.1 Nannospalax galili
GGTTATAAAAAATAAAAAAGGGGGAGATGTTGGGAGCTATTAATATAAGTGCAGCCATTATGTGCACTGAGCTGTGGCAGGCTTGCTTGTTTACTTAGAGTTTGCGTTTTGCACACCAGTACCTAATCTGCCAAGTCAGGAGAAATGTGTTTATAATTTAGGGAAGATGATTAAATGGTGGAATTCACAACAAGTATTTGACC
>NW_008365581.1:0-203 GCF_000622305.1 Nannospalax galili
GAGCCCTGGCCTGAACTAGATCTTCACCTCTCAATTAAGGCTGAGAAGAGGCAGCGACTAGCCCGAGGTCACACAACAACTGTGAGAGTCTGAGCTCAGGATCCCTGAATCCTCGCTCTATCTGAGACTCATCTTCCAGGTTGGTAAACCTTCACCCTCCCCTCACAGACCCCAGACCCCAGGCACCTGTGTTGGCCTGGTGT
>NW_008365582.1:0-203 GCF_000622305.1 Nannospalax galili
TCCCACACAGGCTGTCGGCACTGGTCTAAGCTCTGCCATTTACAGTGGTGTTATTTTTCTGGTACTTAATTTGTTGTCAGGCCTCAGTTTTCATCATCAATTGAATGGGTAATCAGTGGTCCCTGCCTCACTGCACTGGGTTGAGGGTAGGATGAAATAAAGATTTTGGTGCACAGAACGCAGAGCAAATAGCATGTTAACTA
>NW_008365583.1:0-203 GCF_000622305.1 Nannospalax galili
TAGCAATATAATGCACATGGAGCGATAGTCCTGGACCTTGGAGCATTGTGACATCACAAAGGAGTATTGTGACGTCACAATGGAACATTGAGAAGTCGTACTATAACATTGCGATGAGACATTGAAGCAATATAATGGGACATGAGATGAAACTGTTGGCACATAGGAGCATTGTGATGTCATATTGGAGCATTGTAATTTCA
>NW_008365584.1:0-203 GCF_000622305.1 Nannospalax galili
TTGCAGAAGACCTGGGTTTGAATCCCAGCACCCACACTGCAGCTAACAACTGTCCGTAATTCCAGTTCCAGGGAATCCAATAGCCTCTTCTGTCCTCCATTGGCATTGAACAACACAGGTGCACTTACCCACATGCAGGCATTAACACTCATACACATAAAATAATAAATATTTTATAAAAATAAAATGTGTTTATAATTCCT
>NW_008365585.1:0-203 GCF_000622305.1 Nannospalax galili
AAAAAAACGTATTGCAGATATATTTAGCTCCTATAAAGAAATAAGGTCACAAAATAAATTTATTTCCAATGTATTATTTATTCTAACTCTTCCTTCAGACTATGTGGGGCTCATGAGTACCTCTTGGGGTTGGGGCCACTTGAGTTGTATAGGAGAAGCCTTGGATTTCAGAAAATAGAACTGAGAGATCACAGAGAAACAGC
>NW_008365586.1:0-203 GCF_000622305.1 Nannospalax galili
GGCAGATCTCTGTAAGACCTAGGCCAGCCTGCTCTACATAATGGGTCCCAGCTACAAGGAGAGCCTGTCTTAAAAAGACCCCCCCCAATGAAATCAGAAAGATCACAGATAATGACTTAATGGTACAACTCAAGAGTTTACAAAGGTAAAAAAAATCAAATCCAAACTCAACAGGCAAGAAGAAATAACAAAAATTAGAGCAG
>NW_008365587.1:0-203 GCF_000622305.1 Nannospalax galili
TTGTATTGGGAATTGAACCCAGGGCTTTGTGCATGTAAGGCAACTGCTCTACCACTGAGCTATATCCCCAATTGTCTTTATAGTTTTTGAGACAGAGTCTCACTTTTTATTTTGAGCAGGTTGACCAGGCTGACCGTGAACTCACTCTGTAGCCCAGGCTAAACACCTTTATTGAGAGTTTGCTCTGTGCTTGACTCTCTTGA
>NW_008365588.1:0-203 GCF_000622305.1 Nannospalax galili
GCTCACATATGACATCCCAATGATAAGTGTGTCATAACAGTGCATCAATGTGTCATCACAATGCCCCAATGTACAACAATAATGTTCAATAGGCCATCACAATGCTGCAATCTGGAATAGAAGTGTTTCAGTGTGCCATCAAATCCCAACACTGCCATTTCAGTGCCCCAATATGCCACCACAATGCTCAAATATGTGTTCAG
>NW_008365589.1:0-203 GCF_000622305.1 Nannospalax galili
TCCTTTTGCACAGGTATGTGGACCTGTGCACACATACAGAAATCCTCTCTATCCACTAACCATTGTTAGCACCTTGGTGTCTTTACACGACTTCATTTCCTTGGCTTCTCTGTCTGTGATATGGCTTGTTGGATCCCCTCACTGTTCTCACGTGAATGACTTCTTGTCACTGTTCTGTGGAAGACTGGCTGGAGATTGGCTGT
>NW_008365590.1:0-203 GCF_000622305.1 Nannospalax galili
GGCAGAACAGCAAATCATTGGGCCACACAATAGAATCATGCTCGGTGACGTGTCATGTCAGGCAGGCTGCGCGTGCGCGAGTTGGAGCAAACAAGTGAGGGTTACGAGGCTTGGCAGCCAGCCAGGGTGCCATCTTGGCTGGCTCGACCGCACCCACTTCCCACATCTCCCCCTTTTTGTTTAATTAAAACCAAGGGAGGCCA
>NW_008365591.1:0-203 GCF_000622305.1 Nannospalax galili
CCAGGTCCAGAAGTTTCCATAGTCTCCCAAATCAGTGCCACTAGCTGGACACCGGGTTCAAACCACGAGCCTGTGGAGGATGCTTCTCATTCAAACCACAGTGGGTGTGAGGAAGAAGGTACGTGTGCATGTGATCTGGAATTGGGCTTTGCAAATTCTCACATCTTGCATGTCCAGTTCTAAAGGGCAATTTCCAGATCTTC
>NW_008365592.1:0-203 GCF_000622305.1 Nannospalax galili
AAACCAGACAGCACAGGCCAAGAGGAGAAAGTGGCTGTCCTTGTCCCACCTGGAACACCCAGCACCTGCGGCCCCAAGGTAAAGGGGCTTGTGGAGACAGCCATGTCATTTAGGACTATTACCTCTTCCCGCATTCCCCCCAACCTTGTTAAGGGCTTCTTCACGCATCATTATATTTATTTGTAGACTAGTCTCCCAGGGAT
>NW_008365593.1:0-203 GCF_000622305.1 Nannospalax galili
TTTTTTAAAGGCCGGGAGAGTTTTCTTCTACTTCTGTCCACGTCCAGTGGCTCCCTTGTAGCTTTGTGGGAAAGCTGTTCTGAGAGGGCAAAACCAACAATTACCGAGCGAAAACAGCCTTAAGTTCCTGGACTGAGATGTGGGAGGCCACATCTATTTTGGCCCATCACGCCCTTTAAGTTTTGTTTTTATTTCTCTGTGTG
>NW_008365594.1:0-203 GCF_000622305.1 Nannospalax galili
TCTCTCCAGCCCCATTTTTCTTTTCACTAACAGAAATAAACATGTATGATGGTTTAAGATCCTAGGGTATAATTGATGAAAATAGCTAAAATAGTAACAAATACATTATTCATTCATAGTGGTAACATTTGCCATGCATTGACAGTAAATATCAAACACTGTATAACTTTTCTATCATGTGTTGTCTTGTTACAGAGTTCAAG
>NW_008365595.1:0-203 GCF_000622305.1 Nannospalax galili
CCTTCTCAAGGGCATTTATCCCCTGGTTGACATGTTTAACCTTTTGCTTTTTTTGTTGCCATTCAAGTTGTGCCATCATAGTATTTTATTGGTCATCTTTGTCCCGTTCATTGTCCTGTGAGGGAAAATATTTAATGTTTCTTGCAGGTACCCAGAGGGGCCTCTCTTCATTTTGGGGAAATACACACCCAAACCCTCTTCCC
>NW_008365596.1:0-203 GCF_000622305.1 Nannospalax galili
AAACATTGTGAAGTCATATTGTAACATTGTGATGGCACATTTTGGACCATAATATTAGCACATTGGAGCATTGTGATGTTATAACGGAACATTGAAAAATCATATTGTAGCACTTTGATGCCATATTGGAGCAATATATTGGCTCATGGGGTGATAGTATTGTGATGTCACAAAAGAACACTGAGAAGTCATAGGTTAGCATT
>NW_008365597.1:0-203 GCF_000622305.1 Nannospalax galili
CTCATTGGGCACTCACTGAGACAGATGCTTCTGCCTCAGGCAGGAAACTTGTTTGAGTCTCACAACTATAGCCTGAAGACTACCTGTAGCTGCACAAGGATTCGTTATCACCTCTGAGAATCTATGCTTCTGCTGCAGTCATGAATTCATTCTTTTTGCTGTTTCCAGGCTGCAAGAGTCACTGATCCTTAGACCTGCAAACC
>NW_008365598.1:0-203 GCF_000622305.1 Nannospalax galili
AATATGAGATCACAATGCTCCATTTGCCATAACAATGCCCCAATGTGCCATGACAGTGCTGCAATAGTTCTTCAAATTGCTCCATTTGCCCTCACAATCCTGTGTGCCATCACAGTTCGAAAATATGTCATCACAATACTCCAATGTGTCAACACAATGCTCAATGTGCCACCACAATGCAGAATGGCCAATCGCAATGCCCC
>NW_008365599.1:0-203 GCF_000622305.1 Nannospalax galili
AATAAGAAATGTCCCCCATAGGCTCCTGCATTTAAACACTTGGTCCCCAGCTGGTGTAACTGAGGAAGTCATGTAGCCTTGCAGGAAGAAGTAAGTCACTGGAGGTGGACTTTGAGAGTTCATTGCTTTACCCAGTGTTCTCTGTCTGCTTCGTGTTTGCTGTTGAGGATGTGATATTTTCGTGCCCCTGCCACCATGCCTCC
>NW_008365600.1:0-203 GCF_000622305.1 Nannospalax galili
TGGGGTGTCCGATGAGGAACACCCACCCCGACAAGGATGGGGACGTCTCCCGAATCATCCAGGTCGCCTCGCTAGCATTTCAAGGACAAAGAAAAACTGAGATCAGATGGCCGTGACCAAAGTGAAAGCATAGAGGACAGGCACACACACATAGTTTTACAAAAACTTACCCGGCCGGTTGATCACAAACCTTTTGGGGTCGG
>NW_008365601.1:0-203 GCF_000622305.1 Nannospalax galili
CATGTGCCATTATATTGCTTCAGTGTGCCATCACAATGTTACAATATGACTCCACAGTATTCCATTCTGACTTCGGAATGCTCGAATTTGACATCAGAATGCTGCAGTGTGCCATAAGAATGTTACAGTATGACTTCACAATAATCCGTTGGGATGTAACAATGCCTGAATATGACATCAGAATTCTCCAATGTGCCAACACT
>NW_008365602.1:0-203 GCF_000622305.1 Nannospalax galili
TTTTTCTAAAGCATTTGGTAACAGCAATGGAAAAACTGATTAACATGTTCTTCCTCCCCATTCATGCCATTAAAATTTTGAACAAGGTGAGTTTGAAAGGTTGGTACAGTTTAAAAAAGAAAGAGAGGTTTCTATAACTAAAAGAAGTCTAAGAAAAGGGGGTGTGTTTGTTACTTTCCTTATTGTCGAGACAAAATAACTGA
>NW_008365603.1:0-203 GCF_000622305.1 Nannospalax galili
TTGTGAAGTCATATTGTAACATTGTGTTGGCACCATGGAGCATTTTGATGGCACGTGTTGTGATAGTGTTGGCACACTGGAGCATTGTGATGTCACATTGGAGCATTATGATGTCACAGTGAAAACTTGTGAAGTAATACTGTAACATTGTGATTGGACAATGGAGCACTGTCATGTCACAATGGACCATTGTGAAGTCATAT
>NW_008365604.1:0-203 GCF_000622305.1 Nannospalax galili
AAGTCAGTAAATAGGAAAACGATTCTTCTATCTTTACCACAATGACAAATACAGTTACATTGTTCATGGCGATGCAGACTGTTCTGTTTAGTAAAAAAAATATTTAAGATTCTTCATAGTCTTAAAATCTTGTACACCCACATTCCTGTCCTAGGATGAGGGAAGATTCAGTGGTTCAAACTGCCCTGAAAAATCACTGGGAG
>NW_008365605.1:0-203 GCF_000622305.1 Nannospalax galili
TACCAAACAAGATGTTCCTGCTGGTGCAATAGTGGAGTGTCTAGTGTATGTCCAACCAGCAAATTTTCTATAGGATATAATGCCTGCTTCTAGGAGTGGAACACACATCTGGTACTGTAGATCCAGCCAACACCCCTGTGGCAGGGGAGAATATAGGCTCCAGTGGAAAGTCACTGCAATTGCTTTGTTAGATGGAAATGATG
>NW_008365606.1:0-203 GCF_000622305.1 Nannospalax galili
ATTAACGATTTTGAAATCATTGTCTTGGGCATCAGTGGATAGCCTTATCAGGATAAATTATGATGGGGGTACTAATTTCTGGTGGAGAGATATTGTCTTGGTTATTCATGCTGTGTTTTTGTAACAGGACCTAGGCATCTTGCATTATTCCGTTGGTTGGTGGCATTCTTGGTATAGATACCTGATGTTGCCTTTGTTGAGTG
>NW_008365607.1:0-203 GCF_000622305.1 Nannospalax galili
CCAGAAGGTCTCAGGAGCTTAGGGGTCAGAGACAGGAACAACAGTTTACTTCGCCTCTGGGCTGATGTCACAGCTGGCTCCAGCCTTCCTACAGGTGGGTGGGCAGAGAAACTTGCAAGGGAAGTGGGAGTGGGCCAAGTGGGCAGAAAATTGCAAGGACCAGAGTTTGCCTTGCCGAGACCTGGCCATAGGCTTGGGGTTCT
>NW_008365608.1:0-203 GCF_000622305.1 Nannospalax galili
AATGTTCCATTGTGACATCACAATCCTCCAATGTGACATCACAATGCTCCAATGTGCCATCACAATGCTCCAATTTGCCAACCTCATCGCCCCATATGACATTATATTGCTCCAATGTATCATCACAATACTACTATATGTCTTCCCAGTGTTCCATTGTGACCTCACAATGCTCAAATGTGACATCACAATGCTCCAATGAG
>NW_008365609.1:0-203 GCF_000622305.1 Nannospalax galili
GAACTCAGGGCAGGAACCTGGAGCACAGACCATGGAGTAATGCTAATTACTAGCTCACTCCTCTTGTCTGTGGTCAGCCTGCTTTCATGTACAACACAGGAAAACCTGCCAAGGGGTGGCCCTCCCACGTCACTCAACAATCAAGAAAATACCCTAAAGACACATTGACAGGCCAGTCCAGAATACAGGCATCTGCATAGCAG
>NW_008365610.1:0-203 GCF_000622305.1 Nannospalax galili
GAACTCAGGGCAGGAACCTGGAGCACAGACCATGGAGTAATGCTAATTACTTGCTCACTCCTCTTGTCTGTGGTCAGCCTGCTTTCATATACAACACAGGAAAACCTGCCAAGGGGTGGCCCTCCTACATCACTCAACAATCAAGAAAATATCCTAAAGACACATTGACAGGCCAGTCCAGAATACAGGCATCTGCATAGCAG
>NW_008365611.1:0-203 GCF_000622305.1 Nannospalax galili
GACTCTGGTGTCCTTGACCCTGGCCTTCTCAGAGGGTGACTGTGGGGTCCAACACAGAGCTTCCTGGGGTTTTGTAGAGCTGTCAGTCTGTGGAAGGATTGAGATGATAATATCACCCCAGTTGTGTGTCTCCTCATCTGCATCCAGTTCAGTCTAAGCCGAGGATGATAAGAGCTTGTGAGATTACAAATGAACAGGTCTTG
>NW_008365612.1:0-203 GCF_000622305.1 Nannospalax galili
GAGCCCGCGGTGGGGGGACACTGCAGCCGGGAACACGGGAGGGGCCGCGCCGCCACCGTCTGAACTAGGATGTCCCGACATGAAGGTGAGAGCGGAGCCCCCGCCCCCACCGCCTGGGCTTCGGCCTACCCCGCCCGGGGCCCGGGCGCTGCCGAGGGCAGCCGGGAAGTGGCGGAGACTCGGGTCGAGCCCGAGCCGGGGGT
>NW_008365613.1:0-203 GCF_000622305.1 Nannospalax galili
GTGCTCCAATGTGCCATCACAATGTTCCAATATGACTTCACAATATTCCAAAGTGATTTCACTAAGCTTCAATGAGAAACCACAATTCTCCAATGTGCCAGCAGTATCTCCACATGCACCATTATATTGCTGGAATGTGCGATCACAATGTCACATTATGACTTCTCAATGTTCCATTTGGAAATCACAATGCTCCAGTGTGA
>NW_008365614.1:0-203 GCF_000622305.1 Nannospalax galili
AGGTGCTAGCTCTCCAACAGCCTTCATCTCTTCTCCATTTTGACTGGTCTGGTCTTTCAATTTTAATGTTTATAGACATGACTGGCTCTATTTAAGCATTGCTTATATGTCCACCTTGGGTATAATGAACACTGCATTCTGATGGTTCATCAATATGAATTACATGTCTGTTAGATTAATAAAAGATGGAAATAAAGTTTAAA
>NW_008365615.1:0-203 GCF_000622305.1 Nannospalax galili
AATTAACAATTATGAGTGAACATGGCTTGTTCATTATATTAATGAACAAATATTTTAAGCATTTAGTTTGTAAAGGAGCATAGTGTAAATTCATGTTTTCACTAATTTAAGCTGACCGGTTTTGTATGCAGTAAGCCCTTAGTCATTACTATCATCTGATCATTAATTTGGTCCAATATTAATCAATCTGGGACACTCCTAAA
>NW_008365616.1:0-203 GCF_000622305.1 Nannospalax galili
GCTCTGGTTGATTCCTGAAGTGAACAATACAATAAGAACTGACTCACAAAACGATCTCAGCTTTGCTTCCTGGGCTGTGCAGCCTCCAGGCAACCTGGTGCCAGCACCTTTCCTGGGTAAGTCCAGCACACCCACCGCACCTTGACTCCCCTAGCCTCTTTCACCCTCCCAGCTCCCCCGCTGCCTCTCTCCTCCTAGCCTGG
>NW_008365617.1:0-203 GCF_000622305.1 Nannospalax galili
ACTGAACTCACGTTGTTAGGGTTGACCTTGATCCACTGAGCCATAACACCATCCCCCAAACTACATATTTTTTATCGTCTCCATAGTTTTCCCTGTCCAGAACATCTTCTAGTCAGCACCACACAGCATGCACTTCTTCAGACTGGCTTCTTTCCCTCAGTAACATGCACTTAAATTTCCTTCATGTCTTTCCACAGCTTGAA
>NW_008365618.1:0-203 GCF_000622305.1 Nannospalax galili
ACAATGCCCCAATGGGCCAACACTATCACCACATGTGCCATTATATTGCTCCAACCAGCCATCACAAGGTAACAATATGATTTCAAAATGTGACATCACGATACTGCAATATGTGAACACTATTTCCCTATGTGCCATTTTATTGCTCCAACGTGCCATCGCACTGTTACAATATGACTTCAAAATGCTCCATTGTGACATCA
>NW_008365619.1:0-203 GCF_000622305.1 Nannospalax galili
TGTGGAGATTTCATTTCATTTCCTATCATGTCTAGAATGCTTTAACTAGCATCAGGTGTCTTGTCCCTCTGACTCTTACATTCTTTCTACCCCCTCTTCTGAGATGTTCCCTGGGCCTTGTGGGTAGGGGTTTCATTGTAGGTGTATCACTTGGGCTGGGCACCTCACAGTCACTTACTCTGCATATGACCAGTTGTAGAACT
>NW_008365620.1:0-203 GCF_000622305.1 Nannospalax galili
GTCCACACTCCATAAAACCATATAACTACCCTCCTCTCCACAGTCTCTGAATGCACAGGCTCCCACCATGAGCCAGAATTGTATCATCATCTCACAGATGGCAGCAGTTACAGAGAAGGGGTTCCCCAGTCCCAGGTCTGAGCAGGGCCAGAGTCTGATGTGACAGTGGCACCCTCTCAGTCTCATCTCTAAAAGTGTCTACT
>NW_008365621.1:0-203 GCF_000622305.1 Nannospalax galili
TTCCAATTCTAGGGGATCCAATGCCCACTTCTAGCCTCTGTGGACACTTCACGACACAAGTGCACTTAATAAAAGCAGGCATCTCATTCATACACATAAAATAAAAGTAAATCACATAAAATTGTTTTAAGTGATTCAATTTGGTAATATGAATGAATATATTAGCTACAGAAGTAGTCAGCAGAGGGGAATACACATCGGAA
>NW_008365622.1:0-203 GCF_000622305.1 Nannospalax galili
CTCTGTAACACCTGCAATAAATGAGTCCCTGCTTGGCTAGGCTCCCCATTGAGTCTGATTGTCCCTGGTACTGGGGGCTGCATGGGCTGGCGAACGGTGCGCTTACTCATTCCCAATCATCACTGTGCAGGGGTTGCTGGCTTGACCCCCTGGCAACTGGCGCCCAGTGTGGCACTCGAAGGAAGGTGAAAAGAAGAAAAGAA
>NW_008365623.1:0-203 GCF_000622305.1 Nannospalax galili
AAACAAACAAACAAACATAATCTTTAAACATGAAATCAGTGGTTGCCTGGTTAACAGGTTATTGGATGTCTGTGTCTGCCTATCCGTCTTTCTGTCTGCTTGTTTGTTTTTGAAGTTGGGAGAAAGTGAAGTGTTGAAATCATGAAACCATGCTGCGTCATCCTAAGATGTTGGACATATGACACAGCCACTGTAATGATATT
>NW_008365624.1:0-203 GCF_000622305.1 Nannospalax galili
TGATTTTTGTAGATTGATTTTATAACCTGCTACTATACTGAAAGTGATGATCAGTTCTAGGAGTTCTCTGATGGAACTTTTGGGATATCTTAGGTATAGTATCATATGATCTGCAAAAAAGTGATTGTTTGACCTCTTCTTTTCAAATTAGTACTCACTTAATTTCCTTCTCCTGTCTTATTGCTCTATCAAGAGTTTCAAGC
>NW_008365625.1:0-203 GCF_000622305.1 Nannospalax galili
GCTAAAACATTATTTGATGGAATTAAATTCTCAGATCAGTTTTTTCTCAAGCGGGCAATTTATCACAGTTTGGAACAGGAAAAAAAAACATAATAGGATGAATTTGGGGGGGGGGCGGGTCTTTTTGAGACAGGGTCTCCCTGTAGCCCCAGTGAGTCCTGGAACTCACTGTGTAGACCAGGCTGGCCTTGAACTCACAGAGA
>NW_008365626.1:0-203 GCF_000622305.1 Nannospalax galili
GAACACTGGCTGCTCATGTGGAGGACCTGGGTTCAGTTCCCAGCACCCACTTGACAGCTCACAACCACCTGTAACTCCAGTTCCAGGGAATCTGATGCTGTCTTTTGACTTCCATGGGCACTGCACTTGTGTGTACATATCCACACACAGACATAGGCATAAACACACAACACATACACATGCACATAATTTAAAAATAAAAT
>NW_008365627.1:0-203 GCF_000622305.1 Nannospalax galili
TTACTTTTTGATCTGGTATGAATAGTTAATTGGCCTGGGCTTCAGGGTCTCTGATTTTTTAATTTGAGAGTTTGGATGAATCCAGGGAAGCTAATCAGTAGGTTTCCAGGAGGATGAAGGAGCTTAGATCTGAATCTAGCTGATGGTTCAGCTAGACTGGTTCTAACTAGCTAAACAAAGAATGTATGAAGCCGAGGCACTGG
>NW_008365628.1:0-203 GCF_000622305.1 Nannospalax galili
ATTGCTTCTGGGCCTGCAATTAAATTACTGATATAGATAATGTTTAATTTATATCTATCAAACAGGAGAGAAAAATAATAGAAAACCCACTCCCTTGAAAGAAAATTCAATATTTTCTTAGAGAAAACAATACTGAAAACCAACAGTACTGCTATAGAGTGAGACCAAAGTGCTTTTTGCACACTTAAGTAATGGAATCTATC
>NW_008365629.1:0-203 GCF_000622305.1 Nannospalax galili
TATTGCATATTAATGAAGGTTGCTTTGCTACTAGGAAGACCAAATGAGAGATCTTAAGTACATCCTGTCCTCTTTGTGACAAGCTCTGTACTATTAAGCAGATAATGTTTTTAACTTCACACTCCCTTTAGGAATATTTAGAAGACTGCTTTTTTGTTCATTTTAAATGTTATTGGGGTTCACTGTGGCAAAAGATTTTATCA
>NW_008365630.1:0-203 GCF_000622305.1 Nannospalax galili
CTGCCCCTCTGACGTGCAGATGGTCGTGTCACCTGCTCTCTCTGACGTGCATTTCGTCGTGTCACCTGCCCACTTAGTCGTTCACACAGCCATGATATCTGCCCTCTCTGACGTGAATATTGTCGTGTCACCTGCCCTCTTTGACATGCACACGGTAGTCACATCTGTCACCATTGACTATCACATGTTCGTGTCACCTGCCC
>NW_008365631.1:0-203 GCF_000622305.1 Nannospalax galili
AATTCATATTGTAACAGTGTGATGGCGCCATGGATCATTGTGATGTCACATATTAGGATTGTGATGTGACAGGGAAACATTGTGAAGGCAAATTGTAACATTGTGATGTCCCATTGGAGCAATATAATGACACATGAGGTGACAGAGTTTTGACATTGGAGGATTTTCATGTCACATTGGAGGACTTTGAAGTCACAATGCAA
>NW_008365632.1:0-203 GCF_000622305.1 Nannospalax galili
AGTGCTATGAACCACTGAGCTATCACTTCAGCCCCTCTGTACTGTATTTTTGTTTAATCTTTTTTTCTTCTAGATACACAAGCAAGCATGGTAGACTGTGTTTAGCCCCACTGTACATTCAGTGAAACATTTTGGCTTGAGGTGACACCAGGAAACCATTTCCATCATTAAAGTTTCCCCTTCTGCTGTCAGCTTTCGTTGTT
>NW_008365633.1:0-202 GCF_000622305.1 Nannospalax galili
CACACACACACACACACACACACACACACACACCACACACACACCACACATAAACAAGCAATAGACTGATACTGGAAAATTCCAAATATGACATAACCAAAGTTTGCTAAACTATCATTAGATAAACACATCCCAATCACTTGTTTTGCTGTAAGAGCTAAAGACACAGGTAAGTGCACTGTAAGGGCAGCTCTACATTTTC
>NW_008365634.1:0-203 GCF_000622305.1 Nannospalax galili
AGAGAGAGAATTTCAGAACTTGATATTCCTGTTAAACTTTGCCAGGCCCACTTGACTGTAAGAGCTTCTCCTGGCTTCAGCCTAAGTCAGTGAACAATTGTCATGCAAAGGAAGCCTCCTGCAGCCTACTCCCTCTGCTCTGTGTGCACTGGGAGCTACAAATTCCCAACACACCACACGAATACAGGGCTCTTTGGATCTCT
>NW_008365635.1:0-203 GCF_000622305.1 Nannospalax galili
AAATCTAAAAGTACAAAAGCATTAATTCATTGTCTTCTGATTTCTAGAGCTGCTGTTTAGAAATAAGGTGCAAAAGGCTGGAGCTATCGCTCAGCAGTGAAGAGCGCTGGATGCTCTCACAGAGGACCTGGGTTGAGTTCCCAATGCCAACATGGTACCTACTCACCAACTTTAATTCCAAATCCATGAAATCTGATGCTCTC
>NW_008365636.1:0-203 GCF_000622305.1 Nannospalax galili
CTGAACCCTGAGAAAACTGGCCTCAGATGTCAGAAATGAGACTGATTTCTGTATAAATGACTCCTGAAAGCTCATAGCCGGCTGAGCTTCCACCCTGGTTGTCAGATTGCTGATCTGAGAAACTTTCCTGGGAAGGGCAAGCTTGTCTCCCACTTCATTACCAGACAGCTGACCTCAATAAATAATCTCAATCTCAAGAACTA
>NW_008365637.1:0-203 GCF_000622305.1 Nannospalax galili
AAGCTACCTTTCGTGATTTCCACTCTTTTCTTGGCTAGTAAGTCATGAACATTTCACTGTGGTTACAAAATCAACTCCCAGAGTCTCGGGTGTTAAATGTTTGGGCTCTAGACATCAGGATTCAGAAAAAGATTTATGGAAAGACTACTGGATGATGACCATGACTTCATAGCTGTTCCTCCCTTCAGCCATGATTGGAAGAG
>NW_008365638.1:0-203 GCF_000622305.1 Nannospalax galili
AGTACCCCTTCAGTGGGTCTATCTAAAAGACTCCCAAATTACATAATTCTTGTTTCCAAGGGAAAAGAAATCATTGAGTCATGAATAGGAGATGTGAAGAAGTAAAGCAAGAATGATTAGCATTACAATTTCTAGGCAGGGAACTAAAAAGCAGTCAGAACAGGGAAATTTTCAAATATATGAGAGTCCATTGGAGTTTCTTG
>NW_008365639.1:0-203 GCF_000622305.1 Nannospalax galili
ACTGGCTTATGGCTATTGAACATATGTCAGTTAGCTAGAAGATAAGATTTTGAGTATCTGAACAATAAGGGCAGAAGAAATGTTTAAGGTAATAGGTATGGAAAATACCCCATACATACTATCAAAATGTATCAATGTAATACATTATTTCTAAAATGTATGTAATTGTTGGGTATATATGATTAAATAAATAAATGGAAAAA
>NW_008365640.1:0-203 GCF_000622305.1 Nannospalax galili
ATTTACTTATATAAAAAGCTCGGCAGAGTTCACACCAATTCCCGCTGGATTGTCCATTAACAAACCCCCTTTAAGGAGCAGAGCTAGGGCTGTAGAGGACTTGCCTAGTGTGTATGAGGCCCTGGGTTCCCAGATCCACATAAAGTGGTCTTACATATTCCTGTAAGACCAGCACTGAGGAGGTAGAGGCAGGAGGATCAGAA
>NW_008365641.1:0-203 GCF_000622305.1 Nannospalax galili
CCAGTAAACCAATAATCTTCATATATATTTAAAAAGTAAACACAATGGGGCCCGCAAGATGGCTCAGCGGGCTAAGGTGCTTGCTGCTCTTCCAGAGGATCTAGGTTCAATTCCCAGCACCTACATGGTGGCTCACAACAGTCTGTAACTCCGGTTCCAGGGGATGACACTCTTCTGACCTCCACAGGCACCAGGCACACAGG
>NW_008365642.1:0-203 GCF_000622305.1 Nannospalax galili
TACAATATGATTTCACAATGTTCCATTGTGCCATCACAATGCTCCTTGTGCTATCACAGTGTGCCATTGTGTCATTACCATGATCCTTTGTGTCGTCAACACGCTCAATATGCAAACACGGTGCTCAATGTCCCCTCACATACTCCAAAATAATATCACAATGCAACAATGTGACATCACAATACTACAATTTGACATCACAA
>NW_008365643.1:0-203 GCF_000622305.1 Nannospalax galili
CAATAAGGAAGTAGAGAAATGATAGAATAAGTCAGTGGGTATAAGAATATGCATGTGATTGAATTTTAAAACTGATCTCTAATGCCCTCTAGGTTTTCAAGATTATTCCTGGTGTGGTGGATGGGGCAGTCCTACCCAGGCACCCCAAGGAATTGTTGGCCTCTGTGAACTTTCACCCTGTCCCCAGCATCATTGGTGTCAAC
>NW_008365644.1:0-203 GCF_000622305.1 Nannospalax galili
TAATCAGAAGAGGTGATGAAATTATTTCAGTAATGCAAAATGTATGTCAGACAATTATGTATTCTTACATATGTATGCAGAATGTGTAGACTATGTGAGTCTGTGTGTACAGGAGCATAAGCCCATGCCCACGAGACCACAGGAGGTCATGGGTATTCTAATCTGTCAGTTCTCTCCCTTCTTCTCTTCATCTAGGGTATCTC
>NW_008365645.1:0-203 GCF_000622305.1 Nannospalax galili
GAGAGAGACAAAGGACCAAAAGGAGCAGTAGCTGGGCAGGTCCTGGCTCACACTGTGCCCTGCAATTAGCACCCAGCCCCTCAGTGCTCACAGGACAAGTTTGCAGAGAAGAGGGTGGTGGGTTGGGACAAGCACACATCTTACACGGTATATTCTGCACCTAAGTAATGACCGTCTGTTTTTCCAGAATGATATTCAATTCA
>NW_008365646.1:0-203 GCF_000622305.1 Nannospalax galili
CTGTGGAGGAACGCTGCCTACTGGCTCACTTCCCCTGGCTGGCTCAGCTACCTTTCTTATACAGCCCAGGCCACCTGCCCAGGAATGGCACCACCCACATCAACCAGCAATTAAGAAAATGCCTCATAGACGTGGCCACACGCCAATCTGAGAGAGGAAATTCCTCAGTCAAGATTCTCTTTTCCCAAATATGTCTAGGCTTG
>NW_008365647.1:0-203 GCF_000622305.1 Nannospalax galili
CCTTGTTTTGTGGGTTACCATATGATCTATCCTGGAAAGTATTCTATGCACACTTGAAAGAATATGCCCTCTGAAGGTACTGGGTGGCGTGTTCTAGTATGCTTGTCAGGGTTATGCAAGTCCACTCTTTCCTCACTGGCTTTCGATCTAAGTGGTATCATTGAAGGTGGAATACTGAAATCCTCTACTGTTTGTTCTTCAGT
>NW_008365648.1:0-203 GCF_000622305.1 Nannospalax galili
TGTAACCAACACTGGCCAAACATTCAAGACAGAAATAAAAAACCATGCTCTTTATGACTTTTAAGAACTTCAGTATGTGGGGAAAATGTTCAACTAAACAGAAAATTATAAATTAGACAGTCTGAAAAGAGGCATTACAATTACGTACATCTCTCTTATGAGTAGGAAAGAATCACCAAGCAGTTGAAAGTGAATTGTGTTCT
>NW_008365649.1:0-203 GCF_000622305.1 Nannospalax galili
CATATGTGACCATAAAGATGAACCTTGAAGGCACACACTAAGTGAAATAAGCCAATTTATTACTTTTGCTGGTGTGATAAAACACCATGACCAGAAACGTCTTATAGAAAAAAGAGTTTATTTCAGCTTAAGGTTCCAGAAGGGAGTCTTTCATGGCAGGCAAGGCCTGGTAGCAGGTGGCACCAGGATGCTGGAGGACACAT
>NW_008365650.1:0-203 GCF_000622305.1 Nannospalax galili
CTAAACCTAGCCCTAACCCTAAATGTAAACCTAAACCTAAGCCTAACCCTAGATGTGGCCCTAGACCTAACACTATGCCTGAACCTAAGCCTAATACTAACACTAAGTATAAAGTTAGACACCACCATCAACCTCATGCTACTACCTGCTCCAACCCTAAACGTAGTCCAAGGTCTAAAACTAACCCTAAGCCTAACTTTGAC
>NW_008365651.1:0-203 GCF_000622305.1 Nannospalax galili
TTGCTCTCATGTTACTAGGGCTGCAATTCCTGTCCCTGCTCCAGCTATCCCTACAGAGAAGAGAGTTCTGATGGTTAAGGCAGTAATGGACTCCCTTTTCTTTTGGAGTGGACTCTGTTTTGCCTCCCAATAGGAGAGGAGGGATTCATGATAGTGGTATGAAAGATGGGGCAGAATGGCCACAAGTACACAAAATTCATTAT
>NW_008365652.1:0-203 GCF_000622305.1 Nannospalax galili
GTGCACCCAAGTTGTACAATGCTCAAAGAGGTCAGAAGAGGGTTTCCCATCCCCTGGAAGTGGAGTTACTGCTGATTGTTATCCACCATGTGGATGCTGGGAAACAGACTTGGGTCCTCTGCAAGAACAGCCAGCATTCCTAACTGCTGAGCCATCTCTCCAGCCCCTATCTTCATTTCTTGTGGTTGGGATTTGTTGATATT
>NW_008365653.1:0-203 GCF_000622305.1 Nannospalax galili
AACATTAACTAGTGCTGAACAGAAAGTTTCTGTTTTTCATCTTGGTGAGTTACATTAGAGACTTTTAAAATTTATATTCTGTGGTTACACAATGACCTGACCTCAAACCACTATGGGCTTTCAATACTAGCTCATTAATAGTTCTATTTGAGTTCCAGGTGAATCACAATAATGTTGCTTTATATCTGCCTTTTATTTTTCCC
>NW_008365654.1:0-203 GCF_000622305.1 Nannospalax galili
CCACCTCTGTGTCTGACCTGACCTCCTGTGGCTATTGGGTAAAACATTTTAGAATGTATAAATCCTACCAACAAAAAGCTAAGGATGTCATCAGATAGCCTCTGAAACCTACAGCAAAGATTTCCTTGCTTTTCTGTAATGTGCTCACCTGATGTTCCCACTAAAGGACTTGAAACATACCTTGATTCAGGACTTTCTTTGCT
>NW_008365655.1:0-203 GCF_000622305.1 Nannospalax galili
TAGAAATAAATTTTCCTTCATTAAAAAATAATAATTATAGAGCTTTTGGGCCTTTCACACTACAGTTCTTAATCAAATTCAGACCCCCACTACAGCCATACTGCCCCTACTCATGCATTCTGCTCTCCATGTTAAGTCCCTCCAGTCAAGCTTATATACCTAGGTGTCCTTCATGCAAATTCGTCCACTGGAGTCTAATCAGC
>NW_008365656.1:0-203 GCF_000622305.1 Nannospalax galili
ACTCCAGAAAGCTGGAATAGTTCTGGAATGTTTCTGCAGTATTCCTGAAGATTCTAGAATAAAGTATGGCAGATCAGAGCATTTTCTTGACTCCTTCCTGTATCATTCTGAGACAGAGGTCCCACTGATATAGGCCCAACAGCTCACCCCAGCGTCTTACATGGGAGGGTAGGAGGTGGCATTCTTCACAAAGCTCCATGGCT
>NW_008365657.1:0-203 GCF_000622305.1 Nannospalax galili
AAACTGTGCAAAAAGTAGAAAATAAACTTATTACACACATACTGTTATTTTCTCATTTGGCCATTTTGTGGTCCACTTTATAACTGAAATCATGAGAAGTTAGGCACCCCCCAAAAGCTAATAAAGGATATTCGTGTTTTCTATTTTAATAAGACAAATTTTCTTATCATATTTCCTGGAGTTTGAAAATACAAAAAAAAAAA
>NW_008365658.1:0-203 GCF_000622305.1 Nannospalax galili
TCCAATGTTCCAACACTATCTCCCCATGTGACATCAAAATGCTCCATTGTGAAATCACAATGTTATAATATGACTTCTCAATGTTACATTGTGGACATCACATTGCTCCAGTAGGCCAGCACTATCGCCCCATGTGCCATTATATTTCTCTCATGTGCCATCACAATGTTACAATATGACTTCAATATGTTCCATTCTGACAT
>NW_008365659.1:0-203 GCF_000622305.1 Nannospalax galili
TTCAAAAATAAAGAAAATAACATGGGAAAATCTTTCCCTTTCAAATACAAAGCATATGCTCTTTTCTACGCCATTGTGTTCTTCGGAGTGGGAATGTGAATTTCTATCGGAGGACAATTTTGTGCAGTCAGTTCTGTTCTTCTAAGTTTATGTGGGGTTTTGAGTAGAGGTTTCAGAGATATAACTCAGGTCACCAGGCTGCC
>NW_008365660.1:0-203 GCF_000622305.1 Nannospalax galili
AAAAAACCTTCCTGAATTGACTTCATCCTACTATGTCACAGAAACTCCCTGTCTGCCCAAATCTAAAGTATGGCTCTTGCTATATCTGGATTTTCCCCCAAATAACTGTCCCAATGAATTTAAAGTAGGATCCTCTTTTCATACATTTTAATAAACATATCCAATCATAAATTATCTTAGCAATTAAGAGCTGGGGGGAAAAA
>NW_008365661.1:0-203 GCF_000622305.1 Nannospalax galili
TATTTGATTTATTGGGTCATTTATCTCTAATGCTTTTGTTCTTGCTTTTTTGTCTGAAATACCTGTCTGTTGATAAAAGCAAAGTATTTAAGTTATTCGTTATAACTGCTGTAATTGATCTGAGACTTTAGAACTACTAGTGTTTTAAGAAATTCAGTGTACCTATGTTAAGTATGTATGTATTTAGAATTATAATCTTGATG
>NW_008365662.1:0-203 GCF_000622305.1 Nannospalax galili
TAATCTCCCTAGCCCTGATTTAGTCTCTCCTTGTTCTTTATTTTCTCTTCCAAAAGGATAAGGATACTATATTAGTTACCTTTCTGTTCCTATGATAAAATACTCTGGGGGGGGGGCGGGGAACTTAGAGGAGAAAAGAGTTTGTTTGACTTACAGAGGATGCAGTCCATCACAGCAGGAAGACACGGCAGCAGGAATGGCAT
>NW_008365663.1:0-203 GCF_000622305.1 Nannospalax galili
GGTTTTTCTGTTGGCAGCTTCTGTTACAGCCTTGGGTCTTCGTTGCCCCTTCCTCTGTCACTTGTAAATACTAAAGGATTTCTCTTCATGCTCTGAGCCTCTTAAAGTGTTGTACTGCTATTCATTGTGATTTCACAATTAAACCAGCAATATGGCATAGTAACAGTATGGTGTTATTCTCTATTTTCTGATTGAGTTTAGTC
>NW_008365664.1:0-203 GCF_000622305.1 Nannospalax galili
GCCTTGTATACAAACCCTCATCCAATGAGCTGGAGTATTTGAGGCTAGAACTAATTTCAGAGCAGCAGAAGGCAACAGAGATATGTGGGAATGATTTTTACAATATGGGCATGTTCTGGGCAGATGGCTTTTACCTCTCCTTGTAGCCAAAAAGTTAATATCTTAATTTGTTTATAATGTAGACAACTTAACCAAGCCATGTG
>NW_008365665.1:0-203 GCF_000622305.1 Nannospalax galili
TTTTTGTTGTTGTTGTTGGTCTTTTTGAGACAGCATCTCCCTGTAGCCCCAGCTGTCCTGGAATTCACTATGTAGGCCAGGCCAGTCTTGAACTCACAGAGATCCTCCTGCCTCTGCCTTCCCAAGTGCTGGGACCAAAGGCGTGGACGCCTGGCTGACATTTCTTTTTTTAAAAATGTACTTCATTCCCATGTGTTCCTTTG
>NW_008365666.1:0-203 GCF_000622305.1 Nannospalax galili
ATGGCACATTGAGCATTATGATGGCATAATGGGGCATTGTGATGGCACACTGAGCATTGTGATGACACAGTGGGGAATTGTGAGCAGACATTGACACTGTGCTGGCAGCTGAGTATTGTTATAACATGTTGGGCATTGTGATGTAACACTGAATTTTGTGATTTCACATTGGAATATTGAGACGGCACACTGAGCACTGTGAT
>NW_008365667.1:0-203 GCF_000622305.1 Nannospalax galili
GCAACGGGGGCCCCTGGATCTGGACCAGGATCTCCAAAATCATACATTGATAAAAATGAATCTTTCCTCTATAAATTAATTGCCTTAGGTGGTTTGTTATAGTTATGGGAATTTGACAAATAGATATACACACAGATACTATTTTTATAAAGATTGACAAATTTATAGCTGCATGGAGAGACACAGATATGTGTATGAATCTC
>NW_008365668.1:0-203 GCF_000622305.1 Nannospalax galili
CCTTATGAATATTCTCCTTATGAAATCTGATTAAACAAACATTGACTTCCACGGAGATTAAAGTACTTCCTACAGGAGCTTCAGAAAGCACATCTCTCTTGAAAGAGTATGGGACTGTATGACAAAAGAATTCTACTAGTAAGTATTCCTTTGTCAATGTCGTTGACAATTTGTCTGATGGAGATCATAATGATGATGAATTA
>NW_008365669.1:0-203 GCF_000622305.1 Nannospalax galili
ACACCCCATTCCAGGGAAGCCCATTCTAGCTACCACTGTGGTAAAACAGGGAGCTTGATATTTTGGAGGGTCGTGGGCTTCCTTACAAACAGAAAGGAAGCTGTGGACCCTTCCTCCTGAAGTTCTGCTCCTAAGCATAGGAGTGCAGTGACGGACGCAGAGCAGGCACCGCTCTGGCTCCTTCTCTCATCATTGTGCCATTG
>NW_008365670.1:0-203 GCF_000622305.1 Nannospalax galili
CTATCGCCCCATGTGCCAAAATATTGGTAGAGTGTGCCATCATAATGTTACGTGACTTCACAATGCTCCAATTTGAACTCAAAAATACTCCAGTGTCTCATCACAACACTCCAATATGACATCCCAATGTGCAGTGTGCCGTAACTCTGCATCAATGTGTCATCACAATGCCCCTGTGTGCCACCACAATTTCCCAGTGTATA
>NW_008365671.1:0-203 GCF_000622305.1 Nannospalax galili
ACTCTTTCTCTTTGCTCTAAGGTTGGGAACCAGGATCCTTGAGCTCTGTTTAAAGTATAAATAAATTAATACAAGAAATTGAGCTTCCACAACTTCAGGAGTACTTGTGGGGGGAACAGCCTAGAATACTTGACAACAGGCCAGTGAGAAATCTGGTCCTCAAAAACAAAGGGTGGCAAAAATAAGCAGATGGTGCCTGAGGA
>NW_008365672.1:0-203 GCF_000622305.1 Nannospalax galili
CTGGACATGCTACCTGGCTACTTGTTAAGTTTCTCAGTATTGTAGAAAAATCGTACTCCCTTAAACTACCAACATGAGACATTCTGCCCAGTTGCCTGCAGTGGGAATGGCTGGGCAAAACAGGGTAAAGCAAAAGTCAGCTAGAACAAAATGGAGTTAGTTTTGTCATTTCACTGGGATTACAGGTGTACATCATGATGCTT
>NW_008365673.1:0-203 GCF_000622305.1 Nannospalax galili
TCTGTCTGTCTGTGTGTCTGCCTGTGTCTGTGAGGGTGTTGTGGGTACCTGTCTGTCTGTGTCTGCCTGGGTGCTGTGAGTGTCAGTGTATTTAACAGTGTCTTGTGAACAGTTAATAATCAGAATCCCTTTGTAAGCCAGGAAGAGTCCATAAATCCAAGTACCCTCCATTTCAAACAGCCTCCTGGATTCGACTTTGAATT
>NW_008365674.1:0-203 GCF_000622305.1 Nannospalax galili
TCACTTAGCTACAGGCAGGCATAACACTCATACACATAAAATAAAAATAATGATATATCTTTTAAGAAGTCCATGCATGGTCAGTTTCTCATTTATGCTTAGTTCATTTTTTTTCTCTTCTTACACAGTTCAGGAACCCCTCGCTAGGGAAAGGCACCATGCGCAATGGGCTGGGTCTTTCCGCATTAATTAACTTAACACAG
>NW_008365675.1:0-203 GCF_000622305.1 Nannospalax galili
GTCGGCTCCTGAGCTCCGGTTAATCATCACCCACTTATGGAGAGGAGCTAATAGGTGGACAAGTACACATTTTAGTTAGACATAGGAATGCAGTAGGATCTGGAGTACTATTGAAAGGCATGGATCCTAAAGATAGAGGATGAAGGTATGTAATGTACAGGATACAGGAAGGAAAGAGTGAGGCAGAGAAATAGAGGTAGATA
>NW_008365676.1:0-203 GCF_000622305.1 Nannospalax galili
AAACATAACACAGAAGAAAATCCAAATGTCTCTTTGTAATACAGTTTGGATATAAACTGCCAAACAAAAGTCAGATGATAATGGCTCAGTCCCCACTTGGTGTCATTACTTGGAGATGATGTAAACTTTAGGCAGTCAGGCCTGGTTAGATGAAGTAGGTCACTAGAAGCAAACCTTTGAAGGGTAAATTTTATCTATGGTCT
>NW_008365677.1:0-203 GCF_000622305.1 Nannospalax galili
GGGGCAGATGTTCTGGCCTTCGCCGAGCATGTCCTTTGTTTCTCACTGTAAATGAACTATAATAAAATGTGGAGTAGTTGAAGTAAAAGTGTTTGAAAATTAAGCGTTGCTACTTTCTCAGACTGTTGCATTTCCACAGGCGCCCCGTCACGTGCAGTCGGATTTCGAGGTATGAAATGGCAGCATGAGAATCTTCCCAGCTC
>NW_008365678.1:0-203 GCF_000622305.1 Nannospalax galili
ATTTTATTTATTATTTTTATTTTATGTGTATGAATGTATTGCCTGCATATAAATGAGTGCACCCTTGTCATGCAATGCCGTGGGGATCAGAAGACGGCTTCAGAGTCCCCTGGAACTGGAATTAAGGATAGTTTGCAGCCACCATGTGAGTCCTGGGAATTAAACCTGGGTCCTCTGCAAGAGCAGTCAGTGCTCTTAACCAC
>NW_008365679.1:0-203 GCF_000622305.1 Nannospalax galili
AAACATAACACAGAAGAAAATCCAAATGTCTCTTTGTAATACAGTTTGGATCTAAACTGCCAACCAAAAGTCAGATGATAATGGCTCAGTCCCCACTTGGTGTCATGACTTGGAGATGATGTAAACTTTAGGCAGTCAGGCCTGGTTAGATAAAGTAGGTCACTAGAAGCAAACCTTTGAAGGGTAAATTTTATCTATGGTCT
>NW_008365680.1:0-203 GCF_000622305.1 Nannospalax galili
TATCTCTGTAGCAAGATGTTGAGCTCTTTGGGTATATGCCAAAGAGGGGTATAGCTGAATAATACATATTCTTAATTTTTTAAGTGTTTTCCACACTTATTTCGATAATGGCTGCACCAGGTTACAATCCCACCAGCAGTTAATGAGCGTCCGCTTCCCCACATGTGACCAGCATTTGTTGTCTTTTTTCTTGATCTTAGCCA
>NW_008365681.1:0-203 GCF_000622305.1 Nannospalax galili
CAACAAATACTGTCAAGAGCAGGCTAATGCCAATCTGTCCATTACCTCACCGCCTACCAGTGCTGGGTCTGCAACAGAGGCTACTGCTTCATCCTCCAATGAGGAGGAAAATGACGGGGCTGTCACAACGGTGCCTGCAAAGCCTCCTTGCCTTCACAGGCATGTCTCCCACCTGCTATTGCTGCTAACCCTCCCCCTCAGTA
>NW_008365682.1:0-203 GCF_000622305.1 Nannospalax galili
TAGATTCAGTGCAATTCCAAACAAAATGCCCAAGACATTCTACATAGAGCTTGACAAAATCATCCAAACATTCATGTGGAATCACTAAAGACCCAGGATACCCAAAAAAATCTCGGGCAAAAAGATCAATGCTGGTGGGATCACCATATCACATATCGGATTATATTTCTGAGCCATAGTCATAAAACCAGCATGGTACTGCC
>NW_008365683.1:0-203 GCF_000622305.1 Nannospalax galili
GCTCTCTCCCAGAAAGGTAATTCTTGACTTGAGCACCCAGATGAAATTTCCCGTCTTGATTCCCAGAAGAATCTCAGTCACTGCCTTTTTTTTTAACTTTAAAAAAAAAAGTTTTATTATTTTTATTTTGTGTGTATGCATGTATTGCCTATGTATAAGTAAGTGCACCCATGTTGTGCAATGCCCGAGGCGGTCAGAAGAGG
>NW_008365684.1:0-203 GCF_000622305.1 Nannospalax galili
TTGTAGGCTTGGACTGCGTGTCTTTTCTTGTCTTGAATGTTTGTCCTCCATCACCCTGGTGCTAGCTTTTATCTTCTGAGGAGCTGCTTCTTCATCTTATGTTCTAAAATTTCATTTTTGGGTCCGCCGCTTTTAATTTACCGGTGTTGATTCCACATTTTCCATATACAATAAAATGTTATCTTACTTCAGTCACATTTTCT
>NW_008365685.1:0-203 GCF_000622305.1 Nannospalax galili
AGTTCTTTTTCTAAAATGGCCTTCCTGCTGTCAGTCGGGTCCTTCAATATGAAATGGAAGGAAGAGAGGGAGGTGTAGAGGGAGGGAGGGAGGGAGGCAAGAAAGGGAGGGAGGGAGGAAGGAAGAATATTTTAAGTGGATTTTTTCAATTATGTAAGCACATACACAGAATTTTAATTTATAAAACGTTTCATAAAACTTAC
>NW_008365686.1:0-203 GCF_000622305.1 Nannospalax galili
CCCTAACCCTAACACTAATAGCAATCCTAAAACTCCCCCCAAATCTAACCCTAACCCTAATCCTAACCCTAAGCCTTGCCCTAGCCCTAAAGATAAACCTAACCATAGTCCTAAATGTAACCCTAATCATAACCCTAAATCTTAACCCTAATCACAACCCTAAAACTAATTCTAGAGCTAACCCTGACTCTAATATTAACCTT
>NW_008365687.1:0-203 GCF_000622305.1 Nannospalax galili
TAATGAAATGCTTCTTTTAATCACGTAGTTATAACATTTTTTAAATGTCATTTTTATTCCTGATTATGAATTTTTTTTACTTGAAAAGTTTCATGTTTTTTTTCTCTCTCTCTCTCTCTGGTGTTCTAGAATTTCTTAGTGACATTTCTTTATGGAAGTTGTCTACTTTATTAGATTGGACACTCGGTGGGTCTTTCCAATGA
>NW_008365688.1:0-203 GCF_000622305.1 Nannospalax galili
GAAGCCAAGTTTTCATGTCATTATGGCCCATCCGTTATCCCTCTAAGTTTGCTCACACTCAAACCAGTCAGCACACTGAGGGTTGAGAGGAGTCTCAGGGCGCCCCTGGTTGCATCCCAGCCCTGACAGGAGGGTCGCAGGAAATAAGGGGGCGCTCAGCCTCCTGAAAGCTGAAGGATCTGAGCACCACCCAGAGCCTGAGG
>NW_008365689.1:0-203 GCF_000622305.1 Nannospalax galili
CTTTCTGCTTCCTGATCCTTTGCATCCAGACCAACCCAGTTCCTCAGTGCAATCCTCAGGAGCACTTGGGGCCTCTTCCTGCCCCCATCTCCCTTTGCATCACTTGGTGGCATGGCCACTAGTTGCCCTAGACCAGCATCTTTCCTGGGCCGTGTTCCCAGGCCAGTCCAACCCCCAAATTCCTGAGGCCAAAATCTTTCCTG
>NW_008365690.1:0-203 GCF_000622305.1 Nannospalax galili
AAATGCCAGTGAAGATCACATGGAGAGATTTGACTTCAAGTCTCACCAATAGTTATGAAGCATCTCTTCCCCTATACGTACTAAAATGATTCCTAGAAGAAAGTTAGGAACTTTATTATCACTTGGTGGTAATTAGGTTAACCCCATTGTCTTGTTTCCATGGCAGGCACAAAGGAGCATACCAAGATTTCCGTGAAGGCCTA
>NW_008365691.1:0-203 GCF_000622305.1 Nannospalax galili
AAAAAAAAAATTAAAAGAAAAAAGAAAAAAAAAAGTCACAAGGACAGTTGCCAGTCCCTTAAATCTGTGATTAGGCTTGTGTTTGTCAAAGTGTCTCAATCCCCCGTGGCAGGCTGCCTTGGGAACATTGAATGCCACTAACAACACTTTCTTTCCTTTCTATAAGCATCATGCCAAAAAAACCTCCAAATTTGCTCCCTTAG
>NW_008365692.1:0-203 GCF_000622305.1 Nannospalax galili
TAGAGCATCCCTGGATCTAGTAAGACAGCTTAGGCCCCTTACCAGACTCACAGCCTGGCTGCTTTCGTGAGGCACCCCCAAAGACACTGAGCCTGAAACCTAACCATGAAATTCTATTCTCATGGGATAAAAACCTAGGAAAAGACAACAGGCTAAATACAGATGCCCAGAGCCCATCCCCAAATACTAAAAACTATGATAAA
>NW_008365693.1:0-203 GCF_000622305.1 Nannospalax galili
CCCTGGGACGTGCAGTTGGTGGTGCACCTGCCCCTCTGACATGCAGACGGTGGTTTCACCTGCCCCCTCTGACTTGCACATGGTTGTGTCACCTGCCCCTTTGACATGCAGATCGTCGTGTCACCTGCCCCCTCTGAAGTGCACAAGGTCATGTCACCTGTCTGCTCTGCCATACTGATGGTCGTGTCACCTGCTCCTCTGAG
>NW_008365694.1:0-203 GCF_000622305.1 Nannospalax galili
CTCACATGATGGCTAACAATCATCTGTAACTCCAGTTCCAAAGGATCCAATACCCTGTTCTGACTTCTGTGGACACTGCACAACATAGGTGTACTTACGTACATGCAGGCAATGCACTCACAGACATAAATATAAATAAGTAAAATATTAAAATCATATTGGTACTGAAAATGTTTGTTCATAATATGTGTAAAAGGGAGTTT
>NW_008365695.1:0-203 GCF_000622305.1 Nannospalax galili
ACGTTTCAATAATCTCTTAGCATGGGGTGGGCTAGAGGAAAGAGAAGGAGGCCTTGTTTCTTAGGGGAATGGATGGACTTGGGCATCTCTGAGGCAATGCTTTTGCTACACGACTGAGAGTCTTAATCACCCAATAGGTTCAAAGCCATAGAACTCAGTGTCATGCTCAAGAAACAACCAAACCCCAGTGGACACAGAATACT
>NW_008365696.1:0-203 GCF_000622305.1 Nannospalax galili
GGATTATATATTCAATTAACTAAAGTAAAAAAGGAAAAAAAAGGGTTTAATGTATTGGCAACCTTGTCAAAACCCAAGGTCATTTCAAAAACAAAACCTAAATAAGTCAGGGTAACATATTATAGAAAGATATTTTGATACAATTCATAGACAAATTTAGAAAAATCATATGTGCCAAGCTTTACTTATGTGTGAAAAATAAA
>NW_008365697.1:0-203 GCF_000622305.1 Nannospalax galili
TTTTTGATGAATGGGTATGGGAATGAAAAGGTGACGTCTATTATTAAGGACGTATATGCAAGAAGTAGAACTGTTTCAGGGATGAGCACCTTTGTGGGCGTCAGTAATCACTGGGAAAGATGAGTCATACTTACCTGCCCACTGCTCCAGTAGCTCCCATCACCAGACCACTCAACAGTTGCTGATGAGAAAGAGACAAAGAG
>NW_008365698.1:0-203 GCF_000622305.1 Nannospalax galili
CCATCTGAACAATTCATGCTCTTAAACTCTGAGCCATTTCTAAAGCCAAAAAAATACAGTTTTTAATCTCTCGATGAAATTCACTGTTTATCCCTTCATTTTGCTGGATCAGACTTGAGGTTTGCTGTTAGCAAGGCGGTAATGACAATTATAGAAACTGAGGGAAAAAAGTCATTTCCCAAGACATGCTAATGGGAGAAAGT
>NW_008365699.1:0-203 GCF_000622305.1 Nannospalax galili
ACACTTTATACATTCTGAACAGAGAAGAACAAATTCAAGTGAGCGGTAGGACCAAAACACACACCAAGGCCTTTATTCATTCACCATGAACTGATTATGCACAAATTGCTCGGTGTGATTATAGACCGTTAATTAGAAAACGTCACCCTAACATAACAGGAATGGGGAACAAAACAATACATGCTAAATCTTCTGGCCAACTT
>NW_008365700.1:0-203 GCF_000622305.1 Nannospalax galili
CAGCCGAAACCAATTGAGGCTGATCTTTACTGCCATATTGTTCTTATACAATGTCATATTCATTCACCAATATCTAAGATTTAGGGAAAACCAACAAAATGTTGGATACATAATAAACATTAGCTTATTCATAGTGCACTCATTTGTCCAACCTGGTGGGAAAGAGCCTCATATTTGTAAAGTATCTATGTAGCATAGAAATA
>NW_008365701.1:0-203 GCF_000622305.1 Nannospalax galili
TGTGTTTGTGTGTGTATCTGTATGTATATGTGTGTTTATGTGTGTATATGTATGTGTATGTGTGTTTGGTATATGTGT
Organism: Nannospalax galili; assembly: GCF_000622305.1. Taxonomy (NCBI): domain Eukaryota; kingdom Metazoa; phylum Chordata; class Mammalia; order Rodentia; family Spalacidae; genus Nannospalax; species Nannospalax galili. The sequence goes on from NW_008365701.1 coordinate 79, forward strand.
GTATGTGTGTGTGTATGTGTGTGTTTGTGTGTATATGTGTATGTATGTATGTGTGTATGTATGTGTGTGTATTGGTGTGTATGTGTGTGTGTATATGTGTGTATGTGTGTGTATGTGTGTGTATG
>NW_008365702.1:0-203 GCF_000622305.1 Nannospalax galili
AGTGTTTTTATCACAGCAACAGAGAAGCAAACTTGGGCAGCGACCATCTAGCATCAAGAGCCATTTACCGCATACCTGTTGTGTACCTGTGTGGAAGGGGAAGGGTACAGCCCTTACTTTGAAGAACTCAAGCCTATCACTCAGCATCTCTGTATGACCTTATAAAATCCTTATTTAATTTCCACTTTTGGTAACTTAATTGC
>NW_008365703.1:0-203 GCF_000622305.1 Nannospalax galili
TGATTGCACAATGAGCATTGTGATTGCACAATGGAATATTGTGGAGTCATACCACAACATTCTAATGGCACATTGGAGCAATATAATAGCATATGGAGCCATAGTGTCAGCTTATTCCAGCTTTGTGATGTCACATTGGAGCATAATGATGTCACATTGGGGGGTTGTGATGGCACATGTGGCCATAGTGTTGGCACATTGGA
>NW_008365704.1:0-203 GCF_000622305.1 Nannospalax galili
TGCTCCATTTAAAGCCAGCTCCCTGTTTTCTGTTGTTGTTGTTGAGTGCGGGGTGTGTGTGTGCGTGTGTGTGTGTATCTTCTTCTCTACCCTATTTTTTAAAAAGATTTTATTTAAAAAAATTTTTTTTGTGTATGAGTGCAATGCCTACTTATGTGTAAGTGCACCATGTCCTGCCATGCTCGAGGAGGTCAGAAGAGGGT
>NW_008365705.1:0-203 GCF_000622305.1 Nannospalax galili
AATCCTGTCATTTTTATTTCTGTTTACATTTATGACATAGCGGTACTTTTCCGCAGTTATGGCTTCATTGAGTTTCTTGTTGCAACCCTTTGGGTACAATCATTCCTTTCTTTAGCTCTTTGTACTGTTTCCAGAACTCTCAGAAGGGCTCATTTTGTGGACATGAATTCCTTCAGCCTATTTATGGCATGGGATATTTTTCT
>NW_008365706.1:0-203 GCF_000622305.1 Nannospalax galili
GTCTACCAAGCTGGACTTCTGCCAAAAGAAGATGGAATTTACCATCTGATAGCGAAACTGAGGGAAATTTGCCTTTGGCTAGTTGAGAGAGGAATCACAGTTGGAAGGCAGCAATGTGGCTCTGTGTCAGCACCTCTGCAAATAATCAACATTGGGACTCTCCCATATCCAGAGGGCTCCAATGCCTGAATACACTCAGACCA
>NW_008365707.1:0-203 GCF_000622305.1 Nannospalax galili
TATTGAGCATGGTGATGAAATAATGGATGTATGTAATAACACATTGGTGCACTGTGATAGCATAATGAGCATTGTGATGGCACAATGGCACATTGTGCAGTTGTGAGGTTACATTGTGATGGCACATCGAAGCAATGCCATAGTATTGGCGCGTTGATCATGTGACGTCATTTTGGAAAATTATGATGTGACATTGGAGCATT
>NW_008365708.1:0-203 GCF_000622305.1 Nannospalax galili
CCACCAGCCAACATGAAACCAGCACACTCACAGAGGTCACCACGTCAACTCATTCCTCCTCCAAAACCGGGCCCATGTTGACTCAAACAGTTTATTGGGGCATTTCATCTCCAGGTGAAACCACCACCTTCTTCCCTTCCAGTGTCAGCAACACATCACCAGCCACATCAGAAATGGTCATTCCAACAACCTCCACAGACTCC
>NW_008365709.1:0-203 GCF_000622305.1 Nannospalax galili
TAATGTCCTAGAAACAGTGAATGTATAAAATACTGCAATATCTGGTATTACTCTTAATTTAAATAACTATTTAAGTGCCTCTACTGGAAACACACATGTGTTTTTAATAAGATATATGTCACAGACAATAGAATGGGAAGTATTTTACTTTTAAAATAGATAACTTAGTTTTGTTTACAACATTTTTTAAGTTGTACAAACAT
>NW_008365710.1:0-203 GCF_000622305.1 Nannospalax galili
ATCTTATTCATCTATATACCCACTTCTGAAATGGCACCCTCCCATAGCCTCTCCACCTCCACTGGAGCCCATATATTCCATCATTCCAGTTACTGTCCACTGTGTTCTTGGCACCCACAGCCATTTCCCAGTGCTTATCCATCTGCTGTATTTAGTCAGCCTATCTAGAGTTCCTTGCTTTAGGAAGATCAGCTCTTCCTCAT
>NW_008365711.1:0-203 GCF_000622305.1 Nannospalax galili
CAACACTTCTGGCCTGAGGACACCTGCACTCAAGTGTACATAGCGCCCCCCCCCCGTATAATTAAAAAATAATAAAATAAATCTCTAGAAGGTAAAGATTTTTCACACTGTATTCAGGACAGCACTGTCCACTCTTTGAAGGTGCCTCCCATCAGGCAATCTCACCAACTCCTGGCCTCCAGGGAAGAATGACTTCCCCGGAG
>NW_008365712.1:0-203 GCF_000622305.1 Nannospalax galili
GGCCAGCCTGGGCCGTGTAATGAGTTTCAAGACAGCTGGAGCTACATAGTGTGAGCCTGTCTCAAAATATAAGAGGAAAAAGGAAGAAGAGGGGATGGGGGAAGGAGGAGGGTGGTGGAGGAGGATGAGGAAGAAGAGGATGAGGAAGAAGTGGAGAAGGAGGAAGAGGTAGTGCCTTGAAGAACCTCCAGGGTTCTTTCTGA
>NW_008365713.1:0-203 GCF_000622305.1 Nannospalax galili
TGATAAATATAATGAAAATTACCTGGCAATGTCATTGTAATCCCAATTTATAAGCACTGATATATTTAAAAATAGTCATATATTTCTTTGCATCTACCCCACCCCACCACTTTGTGGGACAACTGAACACATGGATTTGGATTTCCATTTACAGAGAAAGAGAGGTGCAAACATGGAAAACTCTGGATAAAGTTTAGGAAACA
>NW_008365714.1:0-203 GCF_000622305.1 Nannospalax galili
AGTGCCTCAGAAGGTCCCCTGAACATCTGGTCTCAAACACTTCCCCAAGAGAAGCCCTGTGACTCTTCCCAGATGTGCTGAACCAGGAGGCAGGACCTGAAGATGTCCCATCTCACTCCTCATTCCCGTATTCACTTCCTCTTTATCCCTCCGTCCCTCCGTCCCTCCCTCCCTCTGTCCCTCCGTCCCTCCCTCCCTCTGTC
>NW_008365715.1:0-203 GCF_000622305.1 Nannospalax galili
GTGACCTGCCCTCTTTGTCGTGCACATGGTCGTTTCACCTGCCCCCTCTGACGTGCAGATGTTCGCATCTCCTGACCCCACAGATGTGCAAATGGTCGTGTCACCATCCCCCTCTGACGTGCAGATGGTCATGTCACCTGCTCCGTCTGACGTGTAGATGGTCTTGTCACCTGGCACCTCTGACTTGCAGATGATTGTGTCAC
>NW_008365716.1:0-203 GCF_000622305.1 Nannospalax galili
GACATGTGGTTGCTGGGATTCGAACCTGGGTCCTTTGTAAGAGAAGCCAGTGCCCTTAACAGCTGAGCCATCTCTCCAGCCCCTTTTATTTTATAGTTTCTCTTCACAGCATTTATTTTGGCCCTTGTCTAAAGTTATGTGAGGATTTTGGTTATTTGGCCAGCTCTTGTCATCTTGAAAATGTGCTGGTTCTACTGTGTGGT
>NW_008365717.1:0-201 GCF_000622305.1 Nannospalax galili
AAAAACAGTACTCTGCATTTTACAATCCTGAATTTCTCAACAAATGTTTCACTGGCTTTTACAGCTGTCAGTTTACTGTATAATTACAAATGTGCAACACGCACGCACACACACACACACACACACACACACACACACACACATCACCAAAGAAGTCAAAAAGGAATGATCAGTTTTAGAAATACAGACTTTGGGAACTAA
>NW_008365718.1:0-203 GCF_000622305.1 Nannospalax galili
TGGGCACAGGCTTTACAGTTCCTAACAATCTTTTGCAGGATGGCGTCTTTGGGAGATAATGAATGGCTTCTTATCGCTCAATTAGTTTTTTCATTTTGGTTACCCCCAAGTGGGTCCACCTGTGAAGTTCATCTAGGAGCCCCTCCACTGACCACTGAGGCAGGACGGTTTTCCCTTGGTACTCCCAGTATCCTGTTTCTGGG
>NW_008365719.1:0-203 GCF_000622305.1 Nannospalax galili
ATAACAGGTAGCCAGGAGTCAGGTGAGTGCCTGAGACTAGTGCTACACTACATCTGCACTATGAGCATAAATTAACATCCTTGTACCATGAGGATGAGGCCGTATAAGCTTTGTCCATTATCCTGTATCCATCATCTTGGATGAGAGGCTATAGCTCAGTGGAAGAAAGCTTGCCTAGCATGCATAAGGCCCTGAATTTGATC
>NW_008365720.1:0-203 GCF_000622305.1 Nannospalax galili
CTGACTTGCATATTTAAAATACCACCACCATTTCTGGCATATAGTAAGTACTTCAAGTAGCTCTGAAAGCAAAAATCAAGGTCCTTGCTTGTCTTGTTCTCGAGACGCTCTCTGCTGGGAAAGGGAGCCTGGCACACAACAGGTGCTCAACCAGTGTTGGCTAAGTTAATAAATTCTCTTTGTAAGTTACCAAAAAAGTGAGT
>NW_008365721.1:0-203 GCF_000622305.1 Nannospalax galili
TCTTTCCCCCTTGCCCTGGTCATGCAGTGCAGAGCTGTCCCCACCGCCACAGCCTTGGTAGTATGCAAGCCATGGCTTCATGAATTACGGCACAACGTGAATAACGGAGAACAGCTCGCCGCTAATAAATGCACCATGTTTCCCAGAGAGGAGACACCACCGCCCAGTGCAGCAGGAAGACAAGCCTTTTTAAAAAGAAATCT
>NW_008365722.1:0-203 GCF_000622305.1 Nannospalax galili
AGAGACTCCTAGACAGTAACCCAGCATAGACCTGGGAAAATGAACAGCAGATCCCAATCTTTAAAATATATATATAAAATTTTTATTTTATGTATATGAATGCATTTCCCGCACGTATGCGAGTGCATCTGTGTGGTGCAATGCCATGGACTTCAGAAGAGGGCTTCGGATTCCCCTGGAACTAGAGTTAAGGATGGTTCATA
>NW_008365723.1:0-203 GCF_000622305.1 Nannospalax galili
TCCACCAAGAGTCCCATCCCTGTAAGACACTGTCCGCCTCCCAGCAGTGATGAATTACTAAAAAATTCTTAGGTTGGATTGGAATTTCTTAACCACTTTCCCATGTCTATGCTGAGATTTTTGTTTGATTTGAGCTTGCACAGGACTTTCGCGTGCTGTCACTAGTGCATGAATTCATAAGAGTATCTGCCCAGCTGTCTGGA
>NW_008365724.1:0-203 GCF_000622305.1 Nannospalax galili
CAAGGTACTGAACTCCTGGGATGCCCCATCATCCATTTTCAAGGCATGGTTATTGATCCAGCTCAGTGGTGTCTCCCCTACTATAAAGACAAATGACAAGATGTAGGCACATCTAAACAAATATGGGTGTAATTCAAATGCTAAGAAGATGCCCCAGCAGGTGTACCATACTTATCTAACATGATACTTGCAGTGGCTTCCCC
>NW_008365725.1:0-203 GCF_000622305.1 Nannospalax galili
TCCTGGTTCTTCGCAAAGCTAGGAAGGGAGATCAGCACCACACTTACCATACAACCCAAAGAGCCCAGAACTGTCACTGCTAAGTTTCTGAAGCATGTGCTCTTGTCTCATCTCTTCAGAAGAACAGAAATCTGTACTAAGAACTCAGCTCTCTGCTTTCCATCTACTGCCTCCACCTGCAAGCGCCAACCAAAATGTCAGGA
>NW_008365726.1:0-203 GCF_000622305.1 Nannospalax galili
AAATCACTGACAAACCTAAGGTGGCCCCACCTCAAAGATGATTATCATCTATGTAGAGATGGCTCTCTACCTGAAAGTTGAGTTAACTGAGATCGGTTCTTTCTTAGCAATTTAAGAGCACTACTGTCCATTCTCCCTGCTCTTCATGTCCAAAACTTCTAATGTAAATACAATATAATCAAACACTGAGAGACTCTTAGGTT
>NW_008365727.1:0-203 GCF_000622305.1 Nannospalax galili
CAACAGAAATGGAGAACAAGTAATATAAGATAAATTGAACTGGAAGACCCCCTGACAAGCACATCAACCCTGGTGTGTTTGTTTGTAATGCCTTATAAGGAATCCATTAGCCCCCTTTCCTCAGCATTGTGTATTGTGAGAATAACTTTTTAAAAATTAAACTTAATCTCTGATTATACCAGGTGGAATGGACTCTTTGATTA
>NW_008365728.1:0-203 GCF_000622305.1 Nannospalax galili
TAGAACTCACAGAGATCTGCCTGCCTCTGCCTCTGCCTCCTGAGTGCTGGGTTCTGGGATTACAGGTGTGCGCCACCATGCCCGGTAGCCATTGATTTCTTAAAAAAATTTTTTGGTGTTGAGGATGAAAACCTAGGGCCTTGTGAATGCTGAGCAAGTGCTCTACCACCAACCTCTTTCCACAAAACAAACAACCCTTCCCC
>NW_008365729.1:0-203 GCF_000622305.1 Nannospalax galili
TGTCCCTCCCCATATTCCCTCCTCTGCTCCACCCTCCCATTCCCCACCCTGTTTAACCCTTTCAGCTCTATTATTTCCCTTTCCCCCTCCATGGAGCCTCCCACCAGGCCATGTTGTTTATTAGCTTTTGACACCTCTGGATTTTGAAATTGAAACACACATAAGATTTCAAAGTTAGCATCTAGCTATGAGAGAGAACATGG
>NW_008365730.1:0-203 GCF_000622305.1 Nannospalax galili
TGTCAAAATGGAACATGGTGATGGCATATTGTAACATTGTGATGGAACATTCGATCATTGTCATGTCACATTGGAGAATTGTGATGTCAAAATGGAATATCGTGATGTCATATTGTAATATTGTGAAGTCATACTGTAACATTGTAATGGCTCATTGCAGCAATATAATGGCTCATGGGGCCATATTATTGGCACATTGAGCA
>NW_008365731.1:0-203 GCF_000622305.1 Nannospalax galili
AATCCCCAGAAGGTCTTTTCCATCATGCTCACTGGCTGTCCTGACCATGGATGTCACTTCTGCTCCCTTTGTCCTCTTGGATCGGTGGCCAACAACCCACGAGGGGAGAGAGAGACCCATAGCTGGTACCCGAACATGAGGCTCCTGGAACGCATGGAATTTGTGAGTACCCCATCTCCAAGAGGGTAATGGCAGCTTTGCCT
>NW_008365732.1:0-203 GCF_000622305.1 Nannospalax galili
GACAACATTCCTTCAGAACCTTCTGGATTCCGTACCCAGCACCCTTGGCTCGGGAAAGCATCTTGAGCTGAGTAAACGGTTTCTCCACCTAACAGACTCCCATTTCACCCAACCATGCATGACTCCCTCTGTTTACACCCTCAGGGAAAAGTTCTCCAATGGTCATAGGAAGAGTGTGTTTTATCAGTACAAATACCCCCAGG
>NW_008365733.1:0-203 GCF_000622305.1 Nannospalax galili
TATTATTCCAGCACTTTGGAAGCAGAGGTAGGAGAGGTGCCGTAAATCAGGAGCCAGCCTGTTTTATGCAAGTCAGTTCTTGGCCAGGCAGGGCTACATAGTGAGACCCTATCCCAAAACAAATAATTCATCACTTAAAATTTAGGATTTTAATGACCATAAAAGTGGCAACAAAGCCTCAACTTGAATGAGGAAAAAGAGTA
>NW_008365734.1:0-203 GCF_000622305.1 Nannospalax galili
CTTTTCAAATATTTGATCTTTGTGTTCAGAAAGGATCTTTCTAGATTCCTGGGTAACTCCTAACTAAATGCAAATTTGAGCTCCCTGACTTTCCCATCATTAAATCAGATAATTTTAAAATCAGATCTCGGAATTCCTCTACTCACAAGTCCTTTATCTGACTCAGTCAATCCACCATCTTCAAATATAATCACTGCTGAAAT
>NW_008365735.1:0-203 GCF_000622305.1 Nannospalax galili
GCTTTTTCCCTTTAAAGTACATATTTCTTTGTAAATTCTCTCACTTTGCTTACTATTATCCAGGCGTCTTTATTCAGAACACAAGGACATGGAATCTCTTCCAGAGATGCCCACCAAACTCTGATAGCCACTGATATCAGTTGGCAAGTCAGCTAGGGAGATGAAACCAGTAACTCCAAACCAAGGGACCCCACTTGAAGACT
>NW_008365736.1:0-203 GCF_000622305.1 Nannospalax galili
TAGAAATTTAGAGAAAAGTTCATTTAACTATAAAGAGAATGCAACATTTAATGGCATAGTACCTTCTTTAAGTTAAAAAAATACTATCTTTTAATCCTGTTAAGATAAAATACTTTTATGGGGTCATTATTTATTTATGTGGTTAGATGGTAAAACAAAAAAAAAAAACCCAATCCTATGTTCTGTCTTCACCCTTCCAACAC
>NW_008365737.1:0-203 GCF_000622305.1 Nannospalax galili
GTTTAGTATTTTATTATTTTAATGTCTCATACATTTATACTATCTGCCATCCGGTTGCTCCTTCAACTCTCCATAGCCCCCCCCCAACACTTTCCACCTCAAATTCATGTTCTTTATTCTTTTATTTTTTAAAAAATATAACCTACTGAATCTGATTAGTCCTGCTCTGTGTGCAAGGGTATGGAGCTCTTCACTGGGGCATG
>NW_008365738.1:0-203 GCF_000622305.1 Nannospalax galili
TGTAATCACAGAACTGTGGGGGAGAAGATAGGCAGATTCCTGGAGCTCACTGACCAGCCAGCCTGGCCACATCAGCGAGCTCCAGGCTCAGGGAGAAACATTGTCTCAAAAAATTAGTGGAGAATAATTGAAGAAGATAGTGCTGATCTCTGACCTCCACACACATGTACATGGGCACCTATACGCACACATGACCATACACA
>NW_008365739.1:0-203 GCF_000622305.1 Nannospalax galili
GGAAGCCGTGAAGATAGAGGCTGAGGCTAAAGAGATGGAGGCACAGAAGTTAAGCAATGCCCGCTGCCACCAGGAGCTGGAAGGGGCCAGAATGAATGCTCCCTGCAGCAATCCTTTGGAACTACAAGAGAATATAGCACGGTCATTTTTCAAGTCCCCAGCTTTGTGATTCTTTGTTTTGGCAGCCACAGAATCTACCCCCC
>NW_008365740.1:0-203 GCF_000622305.1 Nannospalax galili
CTGTATGTTATAATCATTAAAACAGTATGAGCTTTATAGTGAAAGATATATATTATTGATTGAATGATGTTCCTTTGGGAAAAATATGTGAAGTTATATTAAAGAGGCAATGTAAGAAATAAAATGTGATGGTTCATTTTCAAAACAAGGTATCATTAGTCAGCTTAGGCCCACCTATAGAAAACAGTGAACCTCTTCTAGCA
>NW_008365741.1:0-203 GCF_000622305.1 Nannospalax galili
AACAGAATCAGCCTTAACAGATTCTTCTTCCTGTCTATTCACATTTTCGTTCGTTTCCTAGTCTGAGACCATAAGAACGGTTTATATGTTATAGAACACACCTGAACCCTGATTCACTAGTAAGAAAGGGATTTGGGTCCAATCCTGAAGTTTTATTTTTCTTTTACAAAGTTTCTTTCATTTCAAATTACATGTTATCCAAT
>NW_008365742.1:0-203 GCF_000622305.1 Nannospalax galili
CAGCACGGGCTAAAATTTTTATCTCCCCAGTATAATCTGCATCAATTATCCTAGGTACAAGAGATAGGCCTTTAAGATCGGTGCTACCGCACCCTAATATCAGCCTGCAAGTGTTGGTGGGGAGTGGTCCATAAATTCCAGTCCCTATGGTTTGAATTCCCATGTCTGGAGTCAATACTGTGTGGGAGGAGGAACTGAGGTCC
>NW_008365743.1:0-203 GCF_000622305.1 Nannospalax galili
GGATTGGTGTTAGTGTAAGTGCTGTTGGAAAGCTGAAGGCCCTGCTGTGCCTCATGTCTATGCAGGCGTGTGGACCACAAACGTCCCAGTTACCAAGTATTGATTTGCGGTTGGTATGGGAGATCTTAATGGCACGGGGATAGGTGGGGGCTAGTTGTCTCCAAGATCCTAGGGGTTTATTAGAGGGGGAGCAGCTAAAGCAG
>NW_008365744.1:0-203 GCF_000622305.1 Nannospalax galili
GGACTGATATCCAGAGCTTCTCTCTTCCCAGGACCAGGACTCATGAGGCCCCAGAGTCACCAGAAAGATATTGTGAGCATGGATTCAGAGCGAACAGAGGCAAACTGTCTTGAGGCATTTTTGGTTGAGGGTTTTAAGCCTTACTGTGCTGCATAGCTTTAGGCCTACCTGGGAAGAGGGAACATCAACTGGGGATTGTCTCT
>NW_008365745.1:0-203 GCF_000622305.1 Nannospalax galili
AGGAGAAGGGATAGGAAACAGAACTAGGCTATTGTGGTGGTTCCCTGGGTCGAACCATCCTGTCCAGTGGTCTGCCCCAGTGAGGCCCACCACAAGGGGGATCAAGAAGAGGGGAGTGCTCTGTCCGCCTGTTTCGCCAGCCTTCCTTGCCAAGGACAATCAGATGCGACAGGGAGTCTAGTCAAGCAGGAACTCGTTTATTG
>NW_008365746.1:0-203 GCF_000622305.1 Nannospalax galili
AAATAATCACGTTCACTATTTAAATTAATGCACAAATATGGCAGAGTAATCCTGAATGTACAGAAATTACTTCAAGTCAATTGATGCTCTGTTTGTTGTTTAAAAAACAAAGATCTTCCAGTTTAAATTCATCCCTGCATTCTAACTTCCTTCTTCTATTTCTGTGTCTAAGTGAGAAGCATGTGGATCCCGGGGTCTTGCTA
>NW_008365747.1:0-203 GCF_000622305.1 Nannospalax galili
CACCCCACCAGCCTCCTCTTCTCCCTACAAATCTCTTTTCCTTATTTACTAATTTTTTATTTTGTTTAGTGTCCCACAGAGTTTAATTAGGGCTGCCTGTGTAATCCTGCGTTTGGGACTAACCATCAGAACCTGGTGGGCTCACTAGTGGGTATACATCTGGTTACTGTGCCTTTCTCCTCTCCCAGAATCTGTTGGTTGCC
>NW_008365748.1:0-203 GCF_000622305.1 Nannospalax galili
CACCAGGATCTCACTGTCTCAACTCTGCAGTAGGTCCCAGGTAGGGCAAGTACATGACTTCTGAGCAGAGGAAGATCATTTGCTAGTGGGCATGACATTTTGATGGAACCATCATTATTCTCTGGCTTTGAATACGCACCTGCTCCTCCCAGAGTGTCCACACAGAGGGTCCCAGAAATGACACTGAGAAGGACCCACTGTCC
>NW_008365749.1:0-203 GCF_000622305.1 Nannospalax galili
TTAGTCACATTTCTGCTGCTGTGATAGAAATTCTGACCCAAGCAATTTATAGAAGGAAGAGTTTATTTGAGTTTAAGGTTCCTGGGAAATTAAAGTCTGTCATGACAATGAGGCATGGTGGATGGAGGTAGCTGGAGCCAAAGCAGCTCTCACATCAGGCTGACACAGGAAGAAAGAGAGCAACTGGAGATCTGGCAAGGTTT
>NW_008365750.1:0-203 GCF_000622305.1 Nannospalax galili
GTGATTTGGGCAAGGTGTTTAAAGTCCCAAGCAATGACCAGTCTAGGGCTAGGCTGGACGAAAATGGTCATGGTAAAGGGCCATGTGTCCCATTTTCCATCACAGCTTTATGAATACCTTGAAGGGTTTCAAAGCCAAAGGAGTATGCATTTTAAGCAAAGGATTTTTGGCAGCTGCTGCTGCTCCGTCCAGGATGGTCACAG
>NW_008365751.1:0-203 GCF_000622305.1 Nannospalax galili
GAGTGCTGGGATTAAAGGCGTGCGCCACCACGCCCGGCGATTTTCTTCTTTTTATGTGCATTTCTCTGATTATCTATAATAAACATAGATTACATCTGTAAGGTAAAGATACAAATCTTTTTAATGTAAATTCTCCATACATGAAAATACAAGTGTATCATCAAGATGGATTTTCTTTCTCTATGTGTGTGTGTGTGTGTGTG
>NW_008365752.1:0-203 GCF_000622305.1 Nannospalax galili
CATCTGGGCTAAGATTATGTTAAGGTTAGTGGTAAGTTTAGAGCTAGCTTCCTACTAGGTTTAGGTTTGTATTAGGGATACAGTTAGTGTTAGAATTAGGTCTAAGTTTATGTTTACAGTTATGGTTAAGCTAAGGTTACACTTAGGGCTAGTATTAGTATTAGGGCTATGGTTATTTTGAGGATTACAGAAAGTTATGTGTT
>NW_008365753.1:0-203 GCF_000622305.1 Nannospalax galili
AATGTGCAATTACAATGCTCCAATGTGACATAAGAATGCCTTAATTTGCCAGCACCATAGGCCCATGTGTTAGTATATTGCTCCAATATGCCAACAGTGTTACAATATAATTTCTGAATGTTCCCTTGTGACATCACAATGCTCCAATATTGCAACACTATCACCCCATGTACCATTATATTGCCCCAATTTGGCATCACAAT
>NW_008365754.1:0-203 GCF_000622305.1 Nannospalax galili
CTGGTACTGGGGGCAGCATGGGCTGGCAAATGTTGTGCTTACTCATCCCCAATAACCACTGTGTGGAGGCTGCTGGCTCGAATCCCCCACAACTGATGCCCAAAGTGGGGCTCGAAGGAAGTTGTAAAGAAGAAAAGAAAGAAAAGAAAAATGGATTGGGGCCTATCGGGAAGTTAGGAGTAAGCGAGTCCTGGAAAGATGGG
>NW_008365755.1:0-203 GCF_000622305.1 Nannospalax galili
AACAGGCAGACAACAGACAGTTTCTTCTGAGCTGAGTTTACCTTCTGTGAGGCCAGGAGTAGTGGAGCTCAAGGTTGCTGTGGTCCCTGCACTTCCAGAGACAGAGATGACAGGAGCTGAGGTTGCAGCAAAGTCTGAGAAAACATCAAAGCGACTCTCAAAGTTTGCATGATATTTGTTACCATTGAGAGGTACAACTTCTC
>NW_008365756.1:0-203 GCF_000622305.1 Nannospalax galili
GTGCTCCCTCCCCTAACAGAGGCCAGTAGTCAAAGATGGGTAAGATCTTCTAGGAGAAAGTCAACCTAAGATAGGGCGTAGCTGATGAAATCTACGTGCCATTGACGGGTAAGGCTTTGCTCTGGCAGAAGACAACCTAAGACAGGCATGGACCTTCTGTCCCAGATATAGCATAATCTGGGGTTATAAAAATAAAAAAAGAA
>NW_008365757.1:0-203 GCF_000622305.1 Nannospalax galili
CTAAATTGTCCTATTTATAGACACAGTTTAAAAACAGATGAAACTAATCTAGTATGATAGAAGCCAGGATAATAGTTTTCTTGAAAAGCAAGTTAGAACTAGAAAAGATCTAAGGGGATCGCTGTGATGCTGATAACATTGTCTTTCCTAGATGTGGGTATGAAAAATCATTGATGTGTGTGTTGCAATCTCTCTCCTTAAAA
>NW_008365758.1:0-203 GCF_000622305.1 Nannospalax galili
CTGTGTTGACCCTCCTTTTTGTAGACTGGACACTGGTTCAAGTCCATTTGAAGGGATCTCTATGGCCTCCTTAATCAAGAGTACAGGTGACATAGCACACTTACAGGACATTTTGAGAGCGGCTCATAGTACCCTGGAGCTTAGTCGATCTAGGAGGGCAAGGAGCAAAAGCTATCCTTTATGTCCCTCTGACCAAATTAGTA
>NW_008365759.1:0-203 GCF_000622305.1 Nannospalax galili
AAACTTCATGTTTTATCTTAAAACAAATCCATCCTCATCTGTATCCAGTTATACCATTTGCTTTATTTATGTCCGAAAAGATATTTGTGTAAGTGAACATACTAAACGTATAATGTCCTTTTTTGTTCCGTTGTTTTGAGAATTTCTTACATGAGTATTGTCTTTGTACTAGTTCCATTCCACCCAACCCCTCATCAACTCCC
>NW_008365760.1:0-203 GCF_000622305.1 Nannospalax galili
CTCAGATGCCCAAAGAGGATGTCTGATCCCCAGGAACTGGAGTTATGGATGGTCGTTTCCTGTCATGTAAGTTCTGGTAACTAAACGTATGTTCTCTGCAGCAGTAGCAAATGCTCTTAATTGTGGAGCTTACTCCCAGCCCCATTTGAACTTTTTAAAATCTGTAGGATACAGGTGATGAATGGATTTATGTCCTGGTTTGC
>NW_008365761.1:0-203 GCF_000622305.1 Nannospalax galili
GACAGGTATTGTGGTAAATTATTCTGTTTTTAAATGATAGTGGTATTTAACAATAATTTCAACTATTCAAGTGAGATTCATCACATTGGTTGGAGGAAGAAATGGACATACTTATTAGCATCAGGAGAACATAAACATATACTATCAATTAGATAGAAAAATAATTATCCAGGCTGGAGAGGTGGTTCAGCCTGTGGCAGAGG
>NW_008365762.1:0-203 GCF_000622305.1 Nannospalax galili
TTACAAGTGTTTGCCACCGCCTAGCTTTTTATGTGGGTTCCTCATGTTTACATCGAAGCACTTTACCAATCAAGCCATCTCCCATCCACAAAGCACCCCCTTTTTATAAGGATATCAGTGACATTGGATTAGGTAACTATGCATTTCCTTATATAAATATTACTGCAACAAACCTATTTCCAAATAAGCTTACCCTCTGAGGG
>NW_008365763.1:0-203 GCF_000622305.1 Nannospalax galili
TTGAATTATGCTTTGTCCTAACTTTCTCAACAGTAGGGCTTACTAATTTCTTCTTTTCTTTGCAGTTTTGAGACAAGCCATTACTCGTTAGCCTCTTTGTTTCCTTATTATTGATGGGGCTGGCCCTGCTTGGACCCAGTGAGTATCACTACATTTGACGTGAGTTAATTATTACATTTTTGTACTTGAGTCCAGAGGATGCA
>NW_008365764.1:0-203 GCF_000622305.1 Nannospalax galili
GCACTGTGATGGCACAATGAGCACTGTGATGGCAAAATGGAATATTGAGAATTCATATTGTAATACTGTGATGACAGTGTGGAGCAATATAACGGAATATGGGGCCAGAGTGTTGCCACATTGGAACATTGTGATGTAACCTTGGAGCAATGTGATATTAAATTGTAGTACTGTGATTACACATTGTAGCATTGTGATGTCAT
>NW_008365765.1:0-203 GCF_000622305.1 Nannospalax galili
GTACTGAATGCCTTGTGCCTTCCTTCAGCTGAAGGAAACTTCAGCACAGCCCTGGCAATAAATGTGTAGGAGATAAGCACAGTAAAGGGTGCCACCATTCCAAAAGGAACAGATCCTAAAGTCAGGGACAAGTCATTGGTTGTGGTGTCACCACATGCCAGCTTGAGCAGAGCTGGCACCTCACAGAAGAAGTGGTCCAGGGT
>NW_008365766.1:0-203 GCF_000622305.1 Nannospalax galili
GTACTGAATGCCTTGTGCCTTCCTTCAGCTGAAGGAAACTTCAGCACAGCCTTGGCAATAAATGTGTAGGAGATAAGCACAGTAAAGGGTGCCACTATTCCAAAAGGAACAGATCCTAAAGTCAGGGACAGGTCATTGGTTGTGGTGTCACTACATGCCAGCTTGAGCAGAGCTGGCACCTCACAGAAGAAGTGGTCCAGGGT
>NW_008365767.1:0-203 GCF_000622305.1 Nannospalax galili
GGCAGAGTGTGTCAGATGATACGCCAGAGAAAGGTGTGTGGGTGTGTGTGTCAGACACACAATGTGACCTATAAGCCCCAGACACTTAATTTACATCCAGAGCCTCAGGCGTAGGCAAGTACTCTACCACTGAGCAGCACTGTAGCCTTTGCTGTTTCTTTTTTTAATATTCATTTTTATTTTATGTGTATGAGCATTATGCC
>NW_008365768.1:0-203 GCF_000622305.1 Nannospalax galili
TAAGTAAATCTTTAAAACAGAATCATATTCCACTGTGTGCATATGCTGTTTTTCTTTCCAATCAACAGCCAATGGGCATTTAGCTTCTCCTTATCTGCATTTCAAGTATTCTCTTGAAATAGATGAAGTCAGTTGTTGCCTGGTTCAGCCAATTTGGCCTTTCAAAAATTATCAAGTTTTGCAGTTAAATATCAGAGATCCTG
>NW_008365769.1:0-203 GCF_000622305.1 Nannospalax galili
ACTGCTGTTTGTACTTTGTTTCTCTTTTCTGAAATTGTTTTGGCCACTCTGGTCATTCACATTCTAACTACATTTTAGAATGAGGTTATCAGTTTTATAACATTTTTAACATTTACAATTTTGTCAGTTCTTAAAAATAAGTTCAAAATATATTAGCACTCTTATATTTGGTCACTAGGAAATCTACAAAGTATATACATATT
>NW_008365770.1:0-203 GCF_000622305.1 Nannospalax galili
GCACATAAGGGTCAGAAATGAACGTGATATTTTAGGTTACCATTGGGGGGGGAAAAAATCACAAAATAGGAAGCAAGTTCCAGTGTGAAAGAAACTAGAGGGAAGGGAAGCAGCGCATACTAGGGGAATACTATACCGAGTGTAGGGTGTTACTGGAGAGGTAGGTAGGAGATACTTATTGAAAGGGAGCTTATCTTTAGATT
>NW_008365771.1:0-203 GCF_000622305.1 Nannospalax galili
TTTTGGAGGGACTTGGGTCCATCATTTGGGGGGACTTGGGTCCATCAAGACCTTGCCTCAAAAACAAAACAAAGCAAAACAAAACAAAAAAACCTTAGAACTGGAGCAGAGATACAGGCTTGCAGCTTGTAATTCCAGCACTTGGTTGAGGTAGGAGGATCACCCTGAGTTCAAGGTCAGCTTGGACTCACACAGTGAGTTCA
>NW_008365772.1:0-203 GCF_000622305.1 Nannospalax galili
GCTACTATATGACTTCTCAATGTTCTATTGTGACATCACAATGCTCCAATGCGACAACACAATGCTCCAATGTGCCAGCAATATCGCCCCATGTGCCATTATAATGCTGCAATGTGCCATCATCAAGTTACAATGTGATTTCACAATGTTCTATGGTTACATCACAATGCTCGATAGTGCAAACAGCATGTTACAATATGACT
>NW_008365773.1:0-203 GCF_000622305.1 Nannospalax galili
GTGCACATTTGGGTCCTGAGACACTTCTGACTGTAGAAGCTGCATCAGCCCAGCACTCAGGGCCATTCCAGATGCACTTGGGCTTTGCTGTGGCACCTGTGGGAATGCTCTGACTAGATGGTGTGCAGGCACAGGGATTACGAATCACACATAGTGAGGAAAGAGCAGTGACGAAATGGACACGTGGGTCCTGGGTGTGCAGT
>NW_008365774.1:0-203 GCF_000622305.1 Nannospalax galili
TGAGTCAAACAACTACTGTCTTCATGACTTCAGCTGTGTCCACTAACAAAACAGCATCACAATTGGACTTGTTGGCTTAAGTATCTAATTAAAGGAGGAGGAGTAAACAGGGTCATTGGACCCTCCTGAGTATCCAGCTGCTCTTCCCTACTAACTGTATGGAATTTGGCCCTAATCATACATGGTCTCCTGGGTTTGGGGAG
>NW_008365775.1:0-203 GCF_000622305.1 Nannospalax galili
CCTGGAGGAGACCCTAGAGCACAGGGACAAACACGCATGGAAATGTTATCAGAGCAAGATCGTCTGACTGGAAAACAAAGAAAATTGTGTCGGAGGCAGAAACATGAATTACAGAGAAGCAGAACCCTCAGCTGTGCTCCTGTGTTAAAATATTTCCACGTTTTAACAACTCATTTCCAGTAAATTCATCCTCAACCACCAAC
>NW_008365776.1:0-203 GCF_000622305.1 Nannospalax galili
GGGGGAAGCCTGAATGTTCTCATCCTTTTCTGTCTTGGATTGGGTGTGTTCTGTGGTACTAGATTCTTCATGAACTTCATGATCATCGTTGGTGCTTGAGAAACCATGATGATGGCCCTTGCTTAGAATTACGGGGAGAAAAAAAGCACTGGCAATGGCCTGGACACTACTGGCTTGAACTAGAAGAGGGGCAGGGGCTCTCG
>NW_008365777.1:0-203 GCF_000622305.1 Nannospalax galili
CAGCGAGTAGTCTCCTGCACCGCTGGGTTTAATGAACCTTTTGCCTGACTGAGTCTAGAGTCTCCTGCCTGGCTGGATTCTCTTTGGCTGGTATTTATTGGGTGAGACTCCCTTGTCTGGAATTTTGATGAAATGACTTAGTGGAAAGCAACCAGACACAGTATGACCACAAGACCTGATGTAACTGTTTTGTTTGTTTGGGA
>NW_008365778.1:0-203 GCF_000622305.1 Nannospalax galili
CCTCCATGAACCCTCCTTTCCTGTCAAATCTATAGCGTAAGCTTGTGAGTGCATGCATTTTTCTTCTTTCTTAATTGGTCAAGGTCTTTCTGGGCATAAAATTGAGTCTCATTTGTCTTTTTGCCTACAGAAAGTAGCTGTGCAAAAGTTGACACAGCCTGTTTACTGTCACACTTTACATATCATGCTTTCAAGGACATCAA
>NW_008365779.1:0-203 GCF_000622305.1 Nannospalax galili
GCATCCTGTGACAAGATGAAACACATTTCCTGGAGGAAAAGAGTTTCTGGTAAAATGAGTTTTGCAAGTATGTTGTGCTCTTTACTCCCTTAGAGACTGGCAAGGCCCACTGTGCAGCCATCCCTTGGTATCCACTGTGGATTGGTTTCAAAATTTGCTAACACCAAATCCTTGGTTGTCCAAGTCCTTTGTATGAATTGGTA
>NW_008365780.1:0-203 GCF_000622305.1 Nannospalax galili
AGAGCCTTTTCTTGAAATCATTGTACGGTTTTTCCAGCTCTGCAGATTGTAGTTACCTAGGAGGCCAGAAAAACAAGGGGAAAAAGGAATGAGAGCTGCTCAGACCTCACCCACAGATCTGTGAGTTTGCAAAACTTCGCTGGTGACTGTACTGTGCTGGAAGATGATTTACTGTCTTGTGCTTCTAGGTGGCCCCGAGAAGG
>NW_008365781.1:0-203 GCF_000622305.1 Nannospalax galili
AGGTCTTTGCTCAGGGGTCCCCATCCAGTGAAGCTCTGAAGAGAGAATCTTATAAAGGGACAGCTTCTGCCCAGCTCCTCTGGCCTCCCCCATCAGCCTGTGTTTATCACTATCCTGACTGTTTTGTGTTGCCCACACAGTAGGCTCCTCATGGAGAGGGCTTTGCTCTGTTCACTGCTCTAGACTAAAGGTTATATTACCAT
>NW_008365782.1:0-203 GCF_000622305.1 Nannospalax galili
GTTGATTGTCAGCCTGATGGGATTTCTAATCGCCATGGAAACAGACCTCTATGCATATCTCTGAGGGAGCTTCGTGAGGGGGAGGGTAAGATGGGAAGACCCACCCTGAATGACGGTAACACCATCCCATGGGTTGAGGTCCTGGACTGAGTAAATAACAGGAAGTGAGCTGAGCACCAATATTCACCTCTCTTCTCTTCCTG
>NW_008365783.1:0-203 GCF_000622305.1 Nannospalax galili
AAATGTAACTAGAACACCATCTTACCTAGAAGTCCTAAGGCTATCTTCTAATGAAACATTTGACCTGCTGCTGAGCTTATAGGCATACATAAATGGCTAACAATATGAAGTCCTCTTGATGAACTGAGGAAGGTCCATGCACAACCCATTCGGAAGCTGCCTTCTTTCCTCAACTTTGACCCTTCATGCCAAAAGAAGGTCTA
>NW_008365784.1:0-203 GCF_000622305.1 Nannospalax galili
GCACACCCACCAGCAGACCACCTCGCTGGGAGCTGTAGCACAGGGACAGCACGATGCGCCCGCGCTCCTCCCCTGCCACCTCTACCTCCACCTCATCCTGAGGGGCAAGCTGTGGTCAGACCCCGTGCAGCCTGAACCCCCGTCTGCAGGGCCCAGGACCCACAGGAGAGCACAAATGGCTGCAACAGAGCGAGACTTGTCAG
>NW_008365785.1:0-203 GCF_000622305.1 Nannospalax galili
TGCATGCAATGCCTGTGGAGGCCAGAAGGGGGTATCGGATCCTCTGGAACTTGACAGTTGTTAGGTGCCATGTGGGTGCTGGGAATCGAACCTGGCTCTTCTGCAAGACAAGCCAGTACTCTTAACTGCTGAGTCATCTCTCCAGCCTCTCTGATTCTGATTTTGTTAGTAGTGTTAGCATTTATCAAATACATACCATGTGC
>NW_008365786.1:0-203 GCF_000622305.1 Nannospalax galili
AGAGGGAGCAGATTACACCTGGTACACGGATGGAAGCAGTTTCCTTGCAGAAGGTAAGCACCAGGCAGGGCCAGCGGTCACCTCGGACAGCAAAGTGATATGGGCAGAACACTTACCAGAGGGGACATCCGCGCAAAAGGCTGAGCTGGTGACCCTGACACAGGCCCTGCGACTGGCAGAAGGTAAGAGGTTGAATGTATATA
>NW_008365787.1:0-203 GCF_000622305.1 Nannospalax galili
TGTTGAGAACAAAATCACAGAATAAATATTTTTGTTAATGAGGACTCTAAGGAAGGAGGCAGTGTCAAGGTGTGGTGGCACAAACCTTTAATCCCAGCACTCTCAGAGGCAGAGTGGGTGGATCTCTGAGATCGAGGCCAATCTGGGTCTCCATAGCCAGCTGGGGCTACAGGGAGAGCCTGTCTCAAAAACACAAAACAAAA
>NW_008365788.1:0-203 GCF_000622305.1 Nannospalax galili
GATTTTTTTGATGTAGGCACTTTGAGCTATAAACTTCCCTCTAAGGTCTGCTTTCAGCATGTCCCAGATGTTTTGTCATGTTGCATTGTTGTTTTCATTTAATTCCAAGAATACTTTTATTTCTTTATTAATTTCTCTTTTGATGCATTCAGCATTCAGGAGTGTGTTCTTTAATCTCCATGTGTTCATGTGGTGATTAGGGC
>NW_008365789.1:0-203 GCF_000622305.1 Nannospalax galili
TGTGAAACTGGAAACCCTGAAACTATTAGAAGAAAATATTGGGAGTAACTTGCAGGACATAAGTGTAGGAAAGGATATTTTAAATCAGGCAGAAGTTGCCCAGGAATTAATGTCGGCAAGCAATAAATGGCACCTCATTAAATTAAAAAGCATCTGTACAGCAAAAGAAATAATCACAAAAGTGAAGAGAAAACACACAGAAT
>NW_008365790.1:0-203 GCF_000622305.1 Nannospalax galili
GCCCTATGTAAACTTATAATGGCAAAAATCTAGAGATCAACAGAAAATTCTCTCTCATCTTTTATCTGGGAGAAAAGTTTTTAATAGCACACAAAAGCAAAAGCTACAAGAGAAATATGATATGACAAATTAGGCTTCATTAACATTTTAATTTTCCAGGCTGGAGAGATGGCTCAGCGGTTAAGAACACTGGCTGTTCTTGC
>NW_008365791.1:0-203 GCF_000622305.1 Nannospalax galili
TTTTTTTAAATTTAAAATATAAATAAATAATAAATAAATACATAAATACATAAATAAAGCTGGGCATGGTGGTACAGGCCTTTAATTCCAGCACTCAGCAAGTGAGGCAGGCAGATCCCTGTGAAATCAAGACCAGCCTGGTCTACATAGTGAGTCCCAGGCCAGCTGGGGCTAAAGAAGACCCTGTCTCAAAAAGACCAAAA
>NW_008365792.1:0-203 GCF_000622305.1 Nannospalax galili
CACTTATTAAAATTGTCATTTGCATATAGCATTCATAATAACTTCATATTTTAGCAAAGTGACTTGCCTGGGGAGGCTTTTGATAAAT
The DNA here is from genome assembly GCF_000622305.1 of Nannospalax galili. Lineage (NCBI taxonomy): Eukaryota > Metazoa > Chordata > Mammalia > Rodentia > Spalacidae > Nannospalax > Nannospalax galili. The sequence goes on from NW_008365792.1 coordinate 89, forward strand.
ATTCATCGGAGTTGACTTTTCTCTGTCTCCTTTGCTCCCAGCTCTTCACCCCACGAAGCCAACGAAGCTATCGGTCTTTTCATAGGTAGCAAAATAAATGAAGTGAAAGGATTTA
>NW_008365793.1:0-203 GCF_000622305.1 Nannospalax galili
TCTGTGGAGATCATGGGAGGAAACACTCTAAAAAGGGAGCTCCAATCCACCTCGGTTTGGGACAGTAAAAGGGTCACCAACAGTATCCCATTCACTTCATTAATATTCACAAAAACTTAAAGGGCTGACGGGATGACTCAGACGGTCTGGGAACTTGCTGCCAAGCCTGATGGCCGGAGTCAGATCCCTGGGACCCACATGGT
>NW_008365794.1:0-203 GCF_000622305.1 Nannospalax galili
GGGTGAGGGAGGAAAAGTAGGGAGGGAGGGCTGGAAAGGAGATGGGGGAGGCATACATGGAGACATGTTGGTCAGCCAGTATAGCCAAAAGGGTGTGTTCCATCCAGGTTCAATGAAAGAGTCTGTCAAAAAATAATGTGGAGAGTGATAGACTACTTCTCAAGGTCAGTTTCTGGCCTCCATATGTGCCCACATGGGCAAGT
>NW_008365795.1:0-203 GCF_000622305.1 Nannospalax galili
CACCTCAATTTCTAGGATTCTGTTTTGACTTACAGGTTTATTTCACATTTCAATGACTCTTCAGACTTCTGTTCTTCCTCACATAGTTGCTTATACATTCCCAAATGTAGTTTAATAAAATCCAGGTGAGCTATGCTTTTTATCATCTTAGGCTCAATACTTTTTACTTTCTGTTCCGTATCAGTTTTCACTGAAGCCATCTG
>NW_008365796.1:0-203 GCF_000622305.1 Nannospalax galili
ATATTTAACAGTAAATAAAATCTGAAATAACTATAGAAAGAAACTACCCTGCATTTTCTAGGTATAAAATTTTCCTTGATAAGTCTCTAAAGGTATAAAAATTAAATTGCACAGATAATAATAGATATTCAGGGGGCTGGAGAGATGACTCGGAGGTTAAGAGCACTGAGTGCTCTTGCAGAGGCCCCGGGTTCGATTCCCAG
>NW_008365797.1:0-203 GCF_000622305.1 Nannospalax galili
AACGACAATGAAAACTATTCCCCATTAGGATCTTACAGTTATGAAATTTGATCAATAGAAAAACTGTGTTTTAGAAGACCATAACTGGCCAAAGCATAGAGAATAGAGACTGCAGAGTGTGTGTCCCTGAATAGGACTCCTAGAGTAAACCTCAACCAGCCAGGGCTTAGGGACCACTGCAGAAGAAGGGGTGGAAAGATTGT
>NW_008365798.1:0-203 GCF_000622305.1 Nannospalax galili
GTATGGAATTGAGCCAAGGTCTGATGTCTTATATCTAGTCAGCACTGTCCTTATCAAGAAAAATCATTAGTGAGAAATAATTGTCTAAATAAATTTCATATGGTTAAGCCTAATGTTCAAAGAGTGTAGTCTCTTGGACTGTCAAAGAAACGCCAATCACTTTTGTTTAGGATTATACTTTCCTGTAGGATAAGACCATGCTG
>NW_008365799.1:0-203 GCF_000622305.1 Nannospalax galili
AGTGCCTATCCTTGAAGGTGAGATGAGTTTCTTGCAGACAACAAATAGATGAATTTTGTTTCTTAATCCATTATGCTAGCCTGTGTCTTTGAACTGAGGAGTTCAGGCCATTAATATTTGAAGTTATTGTTGAAAGATGTGTTTTGGTTATTATCATTTTAATTTCTGTTTGCATTCTTGGTCTAATTTTGTGTTTCCACAAT
>NW_008365800.1:0-203 GCF_000622305.1 Nannospalax galili
CTTGGAGCATTGTGATGTCACATTGTAGTATTGTGATGTCACATTGTTGCACTGTGATGTCATTTTGGGGATCGTGAGGGGACATTGAGCACCCTCTTTGCATACTGAGCATGTTGACCAAGCAAAGGATCATTGTAATGACAAAATGACATATTGTGATAGCACAATGAGTATTGTGATGGCATAATGGAACATTGTGAAAT
>NW_008365801.1:0-203 GCF_000622305.1 Nannospalax galili
CATCACTATACACAATTGTGTGTTTCCTATGATCCACTGTGTCGTCACCATTCTAAATATGCAAACATGGTGCTCGATGTCCTTTCAAAATACCCCAATATGACTTCACAATGTTCCACGGTGACATCACAATGCTCCAATGTGATATCACTGTGCTCAAATATGACACCACATTGCTCCAGTGTGCCATCACAATATTACAA
>NW_008365802.1:0-203 GCF_000622305.1 Nannospalax galili
CACTGGCTGCTCTTGCAGAGGACCCAGGTTTAATTCCCAGCACCCATATGGAAGCTAATGACCATCTGTAACACCAGTTCCAAGGGAACCTGACATCCTCTTCTGCCTTCCGTGGGCACTGCACCCATGTGGTGCACTTACCTTCAGGCAAAACACTCATACACATAAAATAAAAATAATAAGATATTTTTTAAAAGCCATAA
>NW_008365803.1:0-203 GCF_000622305.1 Nannospalax galili
GCTTATTTTACTGAGTTTGTGGTGCTTCTCTTAGTTTAATAGTTTCTATCTCCATCCATTTACATGCAAATTTCATGATTTTGTTTTTCTATATGTATGAGAAACACATTGTGTGAACGTACATTGTCATTATCCATTTATCAGTTGAAGGTCATTTGGGTTGTCGCCATTTCTTGACTATTGTGAAAAGAACAGGAAAAAAA
>NW_008365804.1:0-203 GCF_000622305.1 Nannospalax galili
ATTACAACTTTTCTACATAATAGTTATGTGAACTTGAACTCCATTCTTGTATATAGGCGGTAAGTAATGTTAAGCCCCTGTGAATGATTGCATTGAAAGAGGTCCTTTAAATTTGCCTCTTACAAAATAGTACCAAAGCTGTTGTAAATATCCTTCTGTGCTGGGTAGCTTTAGTGTCAACTTGACACACCTGGGTTGAGGGA
>NW_008365805.1:0-203 GCF_000622305.1 Nannospalax galili
GCATGCATGTGTGTGCACATGTGTGTTGGAATGCACATGCCTGTATAGTCCAAGGCCAGAAGAGGGCATCAGATCCCTCGGAGCTGGAGATACAGGTGCTTTTATAATGACCAGCTCATTACTTGGGTGTTGGGATCTGAACTCTGGTCTTCCTGATTGTAGAGCCGAGCACGCTTAAGTTCTGAACCCTCCCTCCAGGCCCC
>NW_008365806.1:0-203 GCF_000622305.1 Nannospalax galili
AACGACAATGAAAACTATTCCCCATTAGGATCTTACAGTTATGAAATTTGACCAATAGAAAAACTGTGTTTTAGAAGACCATAACTGGCCAAAGCGTAGAGAATAGAGACTGCAGAGTGTGTGTCCCTGAATAGGACTCTGAGAGTAAACCCCAACCAGCCAGGGCTTAGGGACCACTGCAGAAGAAGGGGTGGAAAGATTGT
>NW_008365807.1:0-203 GCF_000622305.1 Nannospalax galili
CCTGAACTACTGTGGCCAAAATTTGACTTAATTTTTTATTTTTTATTTTTTATTTTATCTTTTCTAGCTTCTTGCTCTTTTCTGATTCTGTCTTTTCTTTCTTTTAAAGTTTCTTGCTTATTATAGATTCTTTTAGCTTTTCTTACTAAGTTCTGTAAGGAGTACCCCTGAAGGCCCTCCAGCCATTGGAGCTTACCACGAAT
>NW_008365808.1:0-203 GCF_000622305.1 Nannospalax galili
CATGGTGATGAAACAATGGACCACTGTAATGACACAATGGCGAATTGTGATGGCACAATGAGCATTGTGATGGCATATAGAACATTGTGACGGTACAGTGGAAAATTTGAAGTGATATTGTAACATTGTTATGGCACGTTGGTGTATTGTAGTGGCACAATGAGCATTGTGATGCCACATTTGAGCATTGTGATGACACACGG
>NW_008365809.1:0-203 GCF_000622305.1 Nannospalax galili
GTGTGGTTGCTTTCCCTGTGCCTGCCTCACACCTGGACCTTCTGTAGATCCCTCAAGGGGACACATCTCATGGGACAACGTGGTAAAAGAGCCCAGGTAGGGTAGGAAGCACCCAAGTACAGGCCAGTCACTGCAAGAGGAGGGGCCACCATGGCGTGCAGCTGGGCTTCCAAAGCCCTCAGAGGCCTCCTTCCCACAGAAAA
>NW_008365810.1:0-203 GCF_000622305.1 Nannospalax galili
GGTTCTAAATTTATCTTGAGAGTAAATATCCAAAAATATTAGATAATTTTGGAAATACCATTACATTTAAATTTATCACACAAGCCTGGGTGCTATTTTTCAGGGAAAAAGTTTGACTAAAACATTGTAAATTCACAACCAATAATTACATGCACACATTTGAATGAAAATAAAAAGCTGTTAAACTAAATGTCCTATTGTTA
>NW_008365811.1:0-203 GCF_000622305.1 Nannospalax galili
AATGTTAAAATATGATTTCATAATGTTCCAGTGTTACACCACAAAGCACCAGCCATCAGTAGGCTGCAATATGACATCACAAATTCCAATGTGAAATTCCAATGCTCCAATGTGAGATTACGATGCTCCAATGTGCCAAAACTATCACCCCACATGCCATTATATTGCTCCAAAGTGCCATCACAATGTTACAGTGTGACTTG
>NW_008365812.1:0-203 GCF_000622305.1 Nannospalax galili
ACTTTAAGGCTTATGTGAAGATCCCTTAGAACTTTGGGGATTTTTTTCTAGTGGTGTTAAGATAGGAAAGGAAAGTGGGGTGAATTGCTGATTTCTAAGGGAACATTTCTGGGGTCAAAATCTCAAGATATTCCACTTTAGTCCACAGCATAAGCCTGCCCGCAGGTTTAAGGAACTGGCAACTGTCCTTGTGACTTTTAACT
>NW_008365813.1:0-203 GCF_000622305.1 Nannospalax galili
CCTGAGGTCACCACAGGGCTGGGCAGGGCTGACAGCTGAGGTTTACTGTGGGCTGTTAGGATGGAAGGAGGCTGCATGTTAAATGAATTCCCACATTGTCTTCCAGGGTTGGGCTGTGAAAGACACCCTTAAGATGAGAACACTTTTCCTCATGGCAGAGAAGGGGGATGGGGAGCCTGAGTTCCCTCACCTGTCATCACCAG
>NW_008365814.1:0-203 GCF_000622305.1 Nannospalax galili
GTATATGGTCGACTTTGGAGAAGGTTCCATGGGGTGCTGAGTAGAAACTATTTCCTTTGCAGCTTGGGTGGAATTCTTTGTAGTTGTCTGTTAAGTTCATTTGATATATGGTATTTAATTCAGATGTCTCTCTGTTAACTCTCTGGCCTGTAGACCTATCTAATGGAGACAGTGGGGTATTGAAGTACCCTGCTATTAATGAG
>NW_008365815.1:0-203 GCF_000622305.1 Nannospalax galili
CATCCATCCATCCCATATCCATCAATAGATATGCATCTATTTAGTCCATCCATACATTCATCCATCCATCCATCCAACCAACCATCTACACACTCATCCATTTATCTTTTCTTAAATCTACCTCTTTCTGTTTTTTCAGGAGTCTATAATCAGGTTTTAGACAGTAGACCAACTTTGTTCTACATGTTCATGTCAGCCACTTT
>NW_008365816.1:0-203 GCF_000622305.1 Nannospalax galili
GGATACTCTGGTGAGGGTCCAATGACTGTGCTTGGCCTTCCTTTAATGAATGAGCAAAACTTTCATCAAGCCCAATTGTGAGGGTGTTTAGCGATTAGGCTCAGCTGAAATCATGATGATGGTAGGTATTTCATGCAGAAGACACTGCTGTATAGCATCATTTTATTAGAAGGACCTAGAGTGTAAAAGAATTTGGTGCTATG
>NW_008365817.1:0-203 GCF_000622305.1 Nannospalax galili
AAAGCTTTTCTTATTTTTCAGTGAAATGAACTTATCTTCAGTTAACAATCCTACATCTTGACTCTATGTGTCATATAGATTTGAACAGCTAGGTGATACTTGATACACAGCCTTAAGTATGGTTGATAGCTTCAAACTGACCTTGGATATGGTACTCTCTCTTAATTACTGATTAGAGATATGCCACCTGTCTCTTTTGCATC
>NW_008365818.1:0-203 GCF_000622305.1 Nannospalax galili
CAGGAGAATGCATCCTAATTTAATTCTCTTTTTCCCAAGGAAGTTTACAGGCTCAGGCTGCCAGTCTCCAGGACATCAGAGGGATACCCGTATAATGGGTGGCCCCTTTCTAGATGTGCCTGCTCCTCACTTCCCCGCATCCTCAGAGTCCCGCATTCAACCCCTAGAATTCACACCCCCATCCACATCACCCTCCTTCCTCT
>NW_008365819.1:0-203 GCF_000622305.1 Nannospalax galili
TAGGGAAACTTTAAATGTGAAGGGTAGGGTGGAGGACAAGACAGGGGGAGAAAAGGAGACATCTGACCTAGCTAGTATTAAAAAAAAAACCCAGAGGGGATCATATTAGTCCAAAAACCTATTGAAAACTTACACATACAAAATCTCTACAGGAGTCTGTGTGTATAGCTGAAGACTACATAACAAGAAACAGTGCCAGACAG
>NW_008365820.1:0-203 GCF_000622305.1 Nannospalax galili
GGAAAGATCTACCATGCTCATGGATCAGTAGGATTAATATTGTGTAAATGGATATCCTGCCAAAATCAGTCTAAAGATTCAATGCAATCCTTACTAAAATTCAACCCAATTCTTAACAGAAGTTGAAAAAATAATATCAAATCTCATATGGAAACATAAGACGTCTATGATAGCCCAAACATTCCTGAACAATAGAAGAAGAG
>NW_008365821.1:0-203 GCF_000622305.1 Nannospalax galili
CTCAGGAAACACAGTTGTAATCAGACAAGTGGTCAAAGCTGGATCTCTAGATCTAACATGGAATGAAAGAGAAATGCAGTGTGGTGAGATGGCATGGGGTTCAGCCTGCATCAATGCCAGGTGTGGTCCCTCCGTATATCTCTGAAACTTTAGATTCTTGTTGCTGAAAAATTGAGAGAGGACTCAGTTTAGCATCTACCAAC
>NW_008365822.1:0-203 GCF_000622305.1 Nannospalax galili
AAAGCAAGGAGAGTAAGAGTCTGCAGAGTGTGGGTCCTTGGACAGGACTCTTGTATTAAACTCTACCACCCAGGACTCAGGGATCACTTCAGAAGAGGGACCAAAAGATCGTAAGAGCCAAGGAGGAGGTACATGTCCCTATGTAAACAGCGTCTTACAAGCTCCTGGGACCTTGCTCATATGAACTTCTAGCAATGGTGTCT
>NW_008365823.1:0-203 GCF_000622305.1 Nannospalax galili
AAACCCCTCACTCTCCCTTGATTCCTGCCCTCCTCTCAATCCAGCTTCCCTTCTTCCTTCCAGTGAACCGCTCACCCACTCATGCCTGGAAACTCTTTAGGAACTCTCCTATCAGGATCCTTTAATCTCTCCAGATCCCCTGCCAAACCCAACCCTGACTTGGTTTGTGGACGGGAGTTCAACTCTCACCCCAACTGGGTCTC
>NW_008365824.1:0-203 GCF_000622305.1 Nannospalax galili
GATGCAAGGTTCCTGGCCACAGAACCGCGCAGGGAAGATTATGGAGACCGCAAAAGCTAAGATGTCCGTGGGTCGGTAACGAGGGTGTCCTGCCCCCGGGGAGATTAGACCGCCGGTAGTGACACAAGACTCAAGGCTCAGCTTAGTCTGTGCTACTGTTTTATTTCAATCTCTGAGACCCAATTCTCTGGGGCCCAATCTCC
>NW_008365825.1:0-203 GCF_000622305.1 Nannospalax galili
GATGGCTCAGTGGTTAAGAGCACTGACTGCTCCTGCAGAGGACCCGGATTCCATTCCCAGCACCCACATGGCCATAGGAACCGTCCTTGACTCCAGTTCCAGGAGAATCTGACGCCCTCTTCTGACCTCCGCGGCACTGCACAACACGGGCGCACTCACATACATGCAAGCAATACACTCATACACATTATATATATATATAT
>NW_008365826.1:0-203 GCF_000622305.1 Nannospalax galili
GTGACCTTTTGTGTTCCTGGCCCTCTGTTGCATGAGGGAGCTTCATTAATATGAACTGAGATATTCAATAGTCTCCTTTACCATTTGTTGTACATCCTGTGAGTCTTAGATTTAGAAGTTGCATTGTAGATGTGCCATTTAGACTTGGGCAGTTCACAGAGGATGACTGTGTATGACCAGTTGTGGTACTCTGTAATAGTCTC
>NW_008365827.1:0-203 GCF_000622305.1 Nannospalax galili
ACACTGTTGCATCTTCTATACTTTCCCAGCATGCAGAGATCCTTTCAACAGACAAGGAAATAGTTCACTCCTCAAAGTGGAACTATGTTGAATTCTAAACATGTAACATTTCCAGAAAATATTGCTTTCTTTTTGTTTTTGCTAGATTGTGTATAATAGAGGCCATGTTCTGAGAAATATCATAGATCCCTAAATAAAAAAAA
>NW_008365828.1:0-203 GCF_000622305.1 Nannospalax galili
TTTTTTATTTCCAAATATACTGAATTCTACTGAATATAACCTTAAGAGTTTATGTTTTGATGACCCTCAAATCGTTTCCTTGTTTCTGGTAAGCAACAAGTTGGCACACAAAAGGAATGTTAATGGTGAATTTTTAAAATTATCTAATTAAATGAATATTGAACTAAATGTTTATCACCCTTAAAATTAAGCTCTTAAAATCA
>NW_008365829.1:0-203 GCF_000622305.1 Nannospalax galili
CCCCTCTGATGTGCAGATGGTCGTGTCACCTGCCCCCTCTGACCTGCAGATCGTAGTGTCACCTGCCCCACTGACATGCAGATGGTATTGTCACCTGTCCCCGCTGACGTGCACATGGTCGTGTCCCCTGCCTGCTCTGCCTTGTAGATGCCCGTGTCACCTGTCCCTCTGACGTGTAGATGGTCGTGTCACCAGCCCCCTCT
>NW_008365830.1:0-203 GCF_000622305.1 Nannospalax galili
ATAATGTGAGTCTATATCAGTTCACATTTAGGAGTTGATTCTAAGCCACTGGTATGATAAAAATACCAATTTATACATAGATTTATATAAGAATTTGGCCTTTATTATTTCTTTAGAATAAATTTCTAGATGTGGAATTATTGGGCTAGGGTATGAATCTCTTAACAGTTTTGATGCATACTGTCAAAATGTTCTGAAAACAG
>NW_008365831.1:0-203 GCF_000622305.1 Nannospalax galili
CCAGAAGATGGCACATGGGTGCTAGGAAGGAAATTCAGGTCCTCTTCAAGAAGAGTTTACAACATCGACCACTGAGCAATCACTCAGCCCTCAACATTGGCTATGATTCTGGTTCATATTTGTCTGATATTTTTATTTACTTTCCTTTTCCTTTTAAAACATAACAATGTTGTATAAGTGTCTTATTAAATTCAGAAACTTTA
>NW_008365832.1:0-203 GCF_000622305.1 Nannospalax galili
GAGCTTCATGGGTCCCTGCCAGTTGTGAGTGGGAACTCCCAGTCTTTCTTCGCTCCTTGGATTTTCTGGCTGTTCAATGACTGTGTTGAAGAGAAAGAATCAATTGGCTTGATCCCTTGAAGCATCATCTCTGACAAGGCCAGCCCTAACTAATTCAAAGGATTACAGGGACCATACCCACCTGTCACAGATACCTCCCCATA
>NW_008365833.1:0-203 GCF_000622305.1 Nannospalax galili
TGATCAGCTGGTCTGTGCTAGGTGGTGAACACTTTGGGAATCGAGGGGAAAAGATACGCAATTTATTTTTATTCTTTATTAAGAGAGGATCCATTTAAGTGGGCTCTGAAAATGCTGCTAAAATTGCTACTGACAAGTCACAGTGCATATTTACCAGTGTTCCTGTTTCCAACAAAGAAATGCCTTGGTAGCACTTTGAGTCT
>NW_008365834.1:0-203 GCF_000622305.1 Nannospalax galili
TCCTTCATGTCTCAATTTGAGAGTTTTTTAAATAGGCCCACTGAAGGGGTATCCCAATTGCCACACTCTACGTTCCTGTTCAGCATGGAAGAAGCCAGAGCGGTCTGCATCCCAATTCTCCATAGGCAAATTGGGTTACCTCTTCAAAAATTAAAAAAAAAAAAAGTCTTAATTCTTATGTTCTCCTTCTGAATAATAAAAAC
>NW_008365835.1:0-203 GCF_000622305.1 Nannospalax galili
CCAGTGCACAGTGTCCCACTCAGACAGACCCCATGAGGTGTTGGCTTAGCTTAGGCAACAGAGGGACACAGTGCTGTCATCTTTCAGAAATGAGCAGACCAGAATGAATAATGCACCTCCAACTTAACAACTGACCTTGGTGTTCTGAGGGAGAATTTCAGAAGCTGGGAGATGAGATCACTAGAGGGGACAGTGTGGCGTGT
>NW_008365836.1:0-203 GCF_000622305.1 Nannospalax galili
CCTGAGGTCACCACAGGGCTGGGCAGGGCTGACAGCTGAGGTTTACTGTGGACTGTTAGGTTGGAAGGAGGCTGCATGTTAAATGAACTCCCACATTGTCTCCCAGGGTTGGGCTGTGAAAGACACCCTTAAGATGAGAACACTTTTCCTGTTGGCAGAGAAGGGGGATGGGGAGCCTGAGTTCCCTCACCTGTCATCACCAG
>NW_008365837.1:0-203 GCF_000622305.1 Nannospalax galili
CATAGCGACATCACAATGCTCCATGGTGCCTTCACAGTGTTATAATATGAATTCACAACGTTCAATTGTGACATCAAAGTGCTCCAATATGACATCACAGTGCTCTACCATACAAACACCATCGCCCCATGTGCCATTATACTTCTCCAATATGCCATCCCAATGTTACAATTTGACTTCACAATATTCTATTGTGACATCAC
>NW_008365838.1:0-203 GCF_000622305.1 Nannospalax galili
TCAAAACTCCTGAGACCATAACAGGGGAGTCAGGACCTGTGGTTATTACTCCTTTTCACTTTTCAAGTCATCTTTCCATAAGATTATAAAAACGGTCATTTATTCCTGAATTTTCAGCTAATTCATTAGATAAAGTAGCTAGTCCTCCCAAATGCTTTGTAAGTGTCCCATCAAGAACTGCATTCTGTATTACAGAAAATAAA
>NW_008365839.1:0-203 GCF_000622305.1 Nannospalax galili
TGGAGTACCCCTTCAGTGGGTCTATCTAAAAAACTCCAAAATTGCATAACTTTTGTCTCTAGGGGGAAAAGAAAGCCCTTGAATTGTGACTAGGAGATGTGAAGAAGAAAAGGCAAGAGTAATTAACATCACAAGTTCTAGTCAGAACAGGTCAATTTTCATATGAGAATCCATTGGAATTTCTTGACAAGGGCTTCCAAGAG
>NW_008365840.1:0-203 GCF_000622305.1 Nannospalax galili
GATATTTAAACCAAGCTAACCATAGCCCAGCCTCTCAACCATTTCATTTATCAAGTTCTCACACAACAATCCTGAATTTTTCTTGTTCCAAATCTCCCCACAGGAAGGTAAATAACAAGAACCATCCTTATAGTTCAGATGTGACTGAAATTATTCAAACTCTCCAAGGAGACTCACATAGTATCCCCAGCCTCCCTGCCTCC
>NW_008365841.1:0-203 GCF_000622305.1 Nannospalax galili
ATGATTCCGCCAAACCTCTTTTGTGCACATACCCAGAGAACTCCATATTCTTACTACAGAGCTATCTGCTCATCTTTGCTCATTGCTTCTCTATTCACAATAGTCACGAACTAGAAGCAACCTAGGTATTGATCAAATGATAAATGAATAAGGAAAAGTGGTACATTTACACCATGGAATATTATTCAAGTATTAAGCAAGTT
>NW_008365842.1:0-203 GCF_000622305.1 Nannospalax galili
CCTGTAGCCCCAGCTGGCCTGGAACACTCAGAGATCCACCGACCTCTGCCCCCTGAGTGCTGGGACTAAAGGTGTGTGCCACCACGCCCGGCTTTTTGCTTTTAGCTCTCATGCTTAAGCCTGCCTTAAAAGGCCTTCATTTTACTATCTGGTCCTAAAATTCTTTTCAGGAATTGAAGCTACCAATCCTGATTTTCTTTGAG
>NW_008365843.1:0-203 GCF_000622305.1 Nannospalax galili
GTCAGGGTCAGTAACTCCCTTCACATAAGCAGATGATGGGTATCTAGTTATTCCCAAAGAGGAGATATCCTTTTGGAGGCTCAATAACATTAAAGAGAAAATTGATTTGTTTTACAATCTACTGAGGGAAAGGCCAAATAAAACCCAAAAGGTAGGGGCTGGAGAGACGGCTCAGTGGTTAAGAGCACTGACTGCTCTTGCAG
>NW_008365844.1:0-203 GCF_000622305.1 Nannospalax galili
ATGCTTAGGTAGGAAAAGTAAAACCTAGCCAACTGGGAAAGCACAGTTTTGTAAAAGGATTTCAGCTAGCCTATTAGTATTTAATAAAATTTTGACTCTGTGCAAATACATTTTACTATGACTAATTGGAATGTAGAAGGATGCAAGTCCACGTACAGAGATTTGTATTTCCATTATCCAACAGCACAAGATTGTCGGTCACT
>NW_008365845.1:0-203 GCF_000622305.1 Nannospalax galili
CTTTTTCATGAAGTCCCTAATCTCATCATGTGGGCCCCATATTCATGATGCTATATAAATTTAATTAAATTACTAAGGCTTTGTCTCTGAAGAACATCACATTTGTTATTAGGGACTGAATATATTTATTTATATTGGAACATATTTCAGTCCACAGCAGATTGCCCCAGTATTAAGAGTTCACATAATGTCATAACTGGCTT
>NW_008365846.1:0-203 GCF_000622305.1 Nannospalax galili
AGTCAAAAGACACAGACTAGGTGAATGGATTAAGAAACAAAACCCATCTCATTGTTGTCTGCAAGAAACTCATCTCACTTTGAAGGACAGGCACCATCTTAAGGTGACAGGATGGAAAAAAATATACCAAGCGAATGGCACTAAGAAAAAAACAGGCATTGCAATTCTAATATCTGAGAAAATAGACTTTAAACTAAAACTAA
>NW_008365847.1:0-203 GCF_000622305.1 Nannospalax galili
GTGTGGGAAAGTTGATTAATGTGCTTACTTTTCCTCTCTTGATGCAAACCTTCACTCTTGTGATCTTGGCCTGTTTCTAACTAACAATTGCTGCCCAAATCTTCATAGCCATGACGTCCTGACATAGTGACAGTCTTCCTTTTCCCTCCTCAAGTCTATCCACGTCACCTTCTGAGTTCATGGTCTTACAGTCAGAATTAGGG
>NW_008365848.1:0-203 GCF_000622305.1 Nannospalax galili
TACATGTGTTCCATGACATGTGCATACACACACATGCATGCATACACAGACTAAATAAGTGTAATTTTAATAAAAAATAATAAGACTAACAAGATGATTCAGTGAGTAAAGACAGCTGCCTGATGACCTGAATTCAATCCCAGTGTCCACATGATGGAAGGAAAGAAGAACCAATTCAGAGTTGTCCTTATATCATGGCAGGC
>NW_008365849.1:0-203 GCF_000622305.1 Nannospalax galili
TAGAGTGAATCTCCTTGGAAAGCACTCCTGTACTGAACCTCACCCACCCACAGCTCAGGGACCATTGAAGAAGAGGGACAGAAAGACTGTAAGATCTAGGGCTGGTTCACAAACACAGGGAAGCCAGAGGCTTTCAGACCACTGGAAGCTCTCACGTGTGAACTTGTGGCAGTGGTGGCATTGAGCACAGGACCCATGCCAGC
>NW_008365850.1:0-203 GCF_000622305.1 Nannospalax galili
TTAGGGCTGAAATGCCCACCATAGGTTGGGAGGTGTGGCTAGATACACAGGAAAGGGTGCAGTGACTCTCCCTGCTCCTCCTTCTACACGGGGCAGGCGGGGGAGGGTTGGGGACTGGGGGGATAGGGTCAGCAGTCAACAATCCCAGCTGTGTAGATCTTTGGTAAGCTGCACTGCTGAGCTCGGGAAGGTGGTGTCTATCA
>NW_008365851.1:0-203 GCF_000622305.1 Nannospalax galili
GAGCTGGGAAGATTCTCATGCTGCCATTTCATACCTCGAAATCCGACTGCAAGTGACAGGGCGCCTGTAGAAATGCAAAAGTCTGAGAAAGTAGCAACGCTTAATTTTCAAACGCTTTTACTTCAACTACTCCACATTTTACTATAGTTCACTTACAGTGAGAAACAAAGGACATGCTCGGCGAAGGCCAGAACATCTGCCCC
>NW_008365852.1:0-203 GCF_000622305.1 Nannospalax galili
GTGAGGCTGAACCGCACAGGACAGGGGCTGGTGGGCCCTCCTAAGACACCCTGGATGCTAAGCGCATGGTGCTGGGCAGTGCTACCTTAAAGCATCCTGCGCAGTATCACTAACAGACCTTTTATGACTTTCATAGCTTCCCGAGTTATTTTTGCGTCAATGTTAGCATTCAATTATTTCCTGTTGAAGACAGAACAAAACAG
>NW_008365853.1:0-203 GCF_000622305.1 Nannospalax galili
GGAAGGAGGGACATGCAGGGGACCTTGGAGGTGGGGGAGGTGAGAACTCAGAATGGTGGGACGTGGGTGTTATGTGGGGGAGGTTGGAGATAATGGGGTTGCTTGGACTGCGGAGGGAGGAGGGAAGTTGGAAGAGAGGGGGAATTGGGAGAGGAGAGAGAGGAGTGGAGCTTGGGTGGTTAGGGAAGCCAGAAGGAAATGTG
>NW_008365854.1:0-203 GCF_000622305.1 Nannospalax galili
ACACTGAGCATTGAGATGGCACATTTCAGCATTGTGATAACACATTGGAGGCGACTGATGGCACACTGACCATTGTGATGTCACCCTGAAACACTACCTTGACACACTAAGCATTGTGATGTCACAGTGTAGCATTGATATGGCACTTTGTGGCATTGTGAAGGAACACTCAGCATTGTGATGATTCATTGGTGCATTGTTAT
>NW_008365855.1:0-203 GCF_000622305.1 Nannospalax galili
AGGTCTGCTCTAAGTGCATAGCATCCTCATAAAATCCCTGTAGAGTGAACCGAAGTCTAGAGGGACAGCTGGAGGTAGGTGGGAGGGCTCTCAGGCAGGGTGGGAGAGGCGGGGTCCCATTTGAGTGGGGACACAAGCCTGGGTCAGAGGAGTTTAGGAACAAAGTAAAAAAGGAAAAAGTGCAGGAAAAGGCAGTGGCATTA
>NW_008365856.1:0-203 GCF_000622305.1 Nannospalax galili
CATGTTTGCCCTCATTTGTGGATTGTAGCACCAATCCCTTATATGTGACTAAATAAATTCTGATGTAACACCAGGAGTCAGGTAAAGGGAAAGGATACATGGAGGTAAGGAAAAGAAAGAACCTGAAAGGGGTTAGTAGGGAACAGATGTTGCCTGAGGGAGGTGGAAAAAGTGGGAGTAATTGGCAGGGAGGAGAGTAGGGA
>NW_008365857.1:0-203 GCF_000622305.1 Nannospalax galili
TGGGCATATTTCTGAAGCTGCAGATCTTTTTCGTCAGTGCCAGCACCTCATGTGCCAGAGGACAGGCCCTTTCTTTTTAGGACACATTCGAGCACACTCTAGTCTTCCGGGACCTTTAATGGCTGGCAATCAGGTCGCCGATGCAGCCACCGAACTTGTTGCTATTGCTACTCCTTCTAACATTACTCAAGCTCAACAGGCTC
>NW_008365858.1:0-203 GCF_000622305.1 Nannospalax galili
TTTTCTACATGGTGGTGATCCCAATGTTGAACCCACTCATCTATAGTTTGAAGAATAATGAAATTAAGGGAGCTCTGAAGAGAGAATTTGATAGAAAAATATTTTCTTAGATATGTCTGTTATTTTGTGGGTCTTTATTTAGTAGAGATTGATCTCCAAGACAATAGACCTTCATCTTAAGTTTTAGCATTAGCCTTCTTGTT
>NW_008365859.1:0-203 GCF_000622305.1 Nannospalax galili
GTTCCTGCCCTGGTTCCTACCTTGGGCTCCCTGATGAACTGTGACCCAGGAGATGTTGTTAGGTTCCGTGACTCAGTGGGTCTCTTCTGGAGAACAATTGCACGAATATGGAGATGCAAGAATCAAGCAGAGTTTTATTAAACCAGCTAGCTGCGATCGACCCTGAGACAATTTTAGGTAAAGATTATATAGGCTTCCACAAC
>NW_008365860.1:0-203 GCF_000622305.1 Nannospalax galili
AGCCTCACTCACCCTCCCATCTCCCCTGCCGGTCTCTTCTCCTAGCCTGGGTCCTGTCCCATTCCTTGTCTTGGTGCTCCAGACACATGGGGAACCATCACTTCTTCTTCCTGAGCCTGTGCATCCAGAGCAACTCAGTTCATCTCAGGTCCCCAGGAGCACTGCTTCTGGGCCTGGCCTCACCCTCACCTCCCTCTGCCTCC
>NW_008365861.1:0-203 GCF_000622305.1 Nannospalax galili
TTGCCTATGTTATGTGAATATACATTTAAATGTATATTTCCACATGAGACATTTTATTTCTTATGATTTCTCCTTTCCATTAACATACATTTTTAAACCTCCACCACAGATTGCAATTTGTCAAACAACAATTAACAATAAGGCAATAACGAGGAGAATGAATCCAAACCATCACTGATTTCTTTCTACATTATGAAAATAAG
>NW_008365862.1:0-203 GCF_000622305.1 Nannospalax galili
GCACATAGAACAATAACATCATGTGAGATGTAATGAAGAGACCTGCCAGGCTTCACTCACTGGCACATCTAAAAACTTGGCATCATAGGAATCCCCCTATCCAAACAGACCAGAGAGTTGAGCAATTTGTACACATTAGTTCACCAAAGTATTTGTATGGAATTATGAAAAAAATGGAAATTCAGTTTTCATCTTGATGTGCA
>NW_008365863.1:0-203 GCF_000622305.1 Nannospalax galili
AACTAGACAAGGCTGTCCACTGCCTCCACTCCTCTTTAACACAGTGCTTGAAATTGTTGCAAGAGCAATAAGACAAGACAAGGAAATTAAAGGAGTAACAATTGAAAAGAAGAGATCAAATTCTTCCTTTTAGCAGACGATATAATATTATATCTCAGAGAGAAGAAAAATTCCACCAGAAAACTTCAAGAAATGATTAACAC
>NW_008365864.1:0-203 GCF_000622305.1 Nannospalax galili
GCTGGCCTTTTAGTGCCATTATCTCTCCTGGGAAATATCTGTGTCCATAGCACAGTGATGTGGTGAGCACACAGGTACACCTGCTTTCCTTCTGCCAAAGGCCTAGCCCACTGAATGCCTGGGCAGGTCACCCACCTTTGGCCAGCGTCCTTTCTACAACGCTGACTCATCTGCATACAGTCCTCTGAAGGTTCATGTTCTCC
>NW_008365865.1:0-203 GCF_000622305.1 Nannospalax galili
AGGGAATAAGTGACTGTGAGGTGCCCCGCCGTAAGTGACACATCTATAATGTGACCTCTACACCTAAGGCTCAGGGAACTTTGCAGAAGAGGGGGAAGAAAGATTCTAAGAGCCAGAGGGACAAGACACCTGCTGCTAGTTTATTTGAAAATTTAAACTTTAACTGTCTTAGTTATGAGGAAACTCCAGATATTTTTCTATGA
>NW_008365866.1:0-203 GCF_000622305.1 Nannospalax galili
TTCCCATAGATAATTCTAAATATTTTATTTAATTAATTTATTTTTATTTTATGTGTATGAGTGTTTGCCTGCACATATATAAATGTACCCATGTCATGCAGTGCCCACAGAGGCCAAAAGAGGGTATCAGATCTCCTGGAACTAGAGTTATGGATAGTTGTACCAAACCTGGGTCCTCTGCAAGAACAGCCAATGCTCTTAAC
>NW_008365867.1:0-203 GCF_000622305.1 Nannospalax galili
GGCTGGCTGGTCCAGGTGCTGCAAATAAGTGGCTGCTGAGTGCTCAGCATTAAAAGGACACCCACATCACCCCCTACAAGGTTCAGAGAACATGACAGAGAGGGAATGGAAAGAAAGCAAGAGACAGATGGTAGGGAGGAGATGGGCATGGCACGGCTACAGCACTCATGAGCTCACAACAGCTGTGGTTTCCTGCACAGGGC
>NW_008365868.1:0-203 GCF_000622305.1 Nannospalax galili
AAGAGGAATGTTTTTAGAAAGCTTTAAAAGACCTCCCTCTGCTTCCCTGAGGTGCACAACCTGCCAGCCTCTTTCCTAGACACTGGGACTGAACACTCAGCCCAGAACTACCACTGCTTCCTGAACCCCTGCATCCAAACTAACCCAGTTCTTTCTCAGGGTCCCCAGGAGCCCTCTGGGCCTGGTCCCGCCCTCAGCTTCCT
>NW_008365869.1:0-203 GCF_000622305.1 Nannospalax galili
TTTTTTTACCACTGAGTAGAAAGAACTCCATGTGTAACTATACCATATTTTCATGATCACTTATCAGTTGAGGGGTTATTATTATTAGCTATTATGAAAAGAGCAGCAACAAACTTGGATGTACAAGTATCTGCAATAGGATAAGTCCTTTGGGTATGGTATAACCAGGTCAAATAGTAGGTTCATTATTAGGGATTTTTTTT
>NW_008365870.1:0-203 GCF_000622305.1 Nannospalax galili
AACGTAAACACCCAGTCTTCATAATCAACTCCAACTTTCCAAAGTTGAAGCGAAATGCCTGTCATCTACCCACCCTCAAGTGCTCGTTACATACGCAGAAGGATACAAAAGTACTTAAGATGCAGGAGTAGCGTGCATGTGTGTGCGTGTGCGTGCTCAACTGGTGGACAAAGGCATGAAAGACACATGCAAAAATAGATCCT
>NW_008365871.1:0-203 GCF_000622305.1 Nannospalax galili
CTGTGTTTCCTTATTGAGTATTGTCATGACACAAAGGATCATTGTAATGACCGAATGGTGCATTGTGATGGCACAGTGAGCATTATGATGGCACCATGGAACAATTTGAAGTCATATTGTAACATTGTACTGGCACATTTGAGCAGTGTAAGGGCACATAGGGCTAAAGTGTTGCACATTGAAGCATTGTGATGTCACATTTT
>NW_008365872.1:0-203 GCF_000622305.1 Nannospalax galili
TTCACGTGCCCTCTCTGACTTGCACATGGTCCTGTCACCTGTTCTCTTTGAGGTGCACATTGTCGTGTCACCTGCTGTCTCTGCCATAAAGATGGTCGTGTCAACTGCCTTCTCTGACGTGCACATGTGGTGTCACCTGCAGCCTCGGACGTGCAGATGGTCGTGTCACCTGCTCCTCTGACGTGCAGATGATCGTGTCACCT
>NW_008365873.1:0-203 GCF_000622305.1 Nannospalax galili
AGAGTGATGCTGGCTTCATAGAAGGAATTTGGAAGGTCTCCCTCAATTTCTGTCTCTTTGAATAAATTAAGTAGTATTAGATGCAAAATCTTTTCTGTTGTCTGGAAGAATTCTGCTGTAAATCCATCTGTCCTGGGCTTTTTTTGTCAGGAGGTTTTGTATTGCTGCTTCAATTTCCTTGTGTGTTATGCATCTGTTTAAGC
>NW_008365874.1:0-203 GCF_000622305.1 Nannospalax galili
TGGAGATGGAGAAGGACAAAGCTTGAAGGCCAGATCATTGTCAAGCCTTGCCTGAGACAGAAACCTAACAGCAGCAGCCCTGGGCAGTTAGAGGCTCCCATGCAGCTGGGGTGAGAGGAGCCGACTCCTCTACCCACCAAGCCCTAGTCAGCGGCTCTTGTCCTTAACTGCAATCAAGCAGACAGGAGGTTGGAGAGGGACCT
>NW_008365875.1:0-203 GCF_000622305.1 Nannospalax galili
CCACCTTCACAGCCCTCCTCTGCCTTGGTGAGACATGGCAAGGGGGAAGGAAAACCCTTGGCTGGGAAGGACCCTGAGGAACAGCTGGATCTTGTTCCACCCGGACTTCTCAGGGACTCTGAGACATTGTGGAGAGGAGGACCTGCTCAGGATTCAGGGCAAACCTCTCACAGAAAACTCTCTTCCAGGACTGAGTTTGGGCC
>NW_008365876.1:0-203 GCF_000622305.1 Nannospalax galili
AATTGGAGCATTTTGAAGTCACAATGGAATATTGTGATGTCATATTGTAAGTGCGTGATGACATATTGGAGCAATATATTGGCACATGGGGTAATAGCGTTGGCACATTGGAGCATTGTGATGTCACATTGGAACATTGCGAAGTCAAGTTATAACATTGTCATGAAACATTGGAGCAATATAATGTCACACGTGGCATTAAT
>NW_008365877.1:0-203 GCF_000622305.1 Nannospalax galili
TTTGGGGATTAGTACCCTTTCTTTAAAGCTGTCCTCCCTGCTGTATGGCTGTTAGTCTGTCCCATGTCTAGCCTCCATGCTAGCTTAAAATGGCATGGATTTTTCTTTCCTGTTTTCCCTCTGTTCTATTCTGGGCAGCTGTTGAGATTTATAGCTTGCCTGTCCTGGCTGTTTTCTTTCTAAACTCTAATAAAATTGATCAA
>NW_008365878.1:0-203 GCF_000622305.1 Nannospalax galili
AAATTATATTCCCCGCAGTCCTAACGTCTAGACCTTTTATCATGAAGGCATGTTGAATTTGTCAAAGACCTCTTCTGGATCTATGTCCATTTATATCATTTCTTATATTTATGAAGTTTCATATGTTGAACCGTCCTTGAATCTCTGGAATAAAGCCAGCTTGATCATGGTGGATGATCTTCTTTTTCCAATACAATGTGGTT
>NW_008365879.1:0-203 GCF_000622305.1 Nannospalax galili
GGGGGTAGAAAGAAAGCCAACAGGATCAGGAGTCGCTGCATCTTCCCTGGGCGGGTGACCAGGTCTGAGTTTCAGGAGCTCTGGCCCTGCTGCCTTTTAACCTCTAGGAGAGGAAGGAGGTGGGCTGGGCCTGCAACCCTAAGCTTTCTGCCTTTATACATTTCATGACTGATGGCTTTCCATGAATTCTCCCCACCCCACTG
>NW_008365880.1:0-203 GCF_000622305.1 Nannospalax galili
AGCCTTTGCCATCACTGCCATTAAAGGTGTGAGGCAGAGATGTGCTCACATGGTGTTGGGAAAGCAGACAGTGACCTCATCAAGAGGACTGGAGAGTTCACCAAGGATGAAGTGGAATGTGTGCTCACCATCATGCAGAATTCTTGCCAGTGAGATCCCAGACTGGTTCTTGAACAGACAGAAGGATGTGAAGGATGGAAAAT
>NW_008365881.1:0-203 GCF_000622305.1 Nannospalax galili
AAAGATGCATCTTTCTCTTTTATATTCTTGTCCTGAAACAAAAAGAGTAAACAAAGAAAAAAAGAAACGCTTTCAGATGATCTCCATCCAAACTTGAATTTTTTTAAACTTTATTCTTTTTCTGTTGTTTTGAGACAGTAGCTTAAAAGTTTGCCCGGAGTTTACCATGCAGGCCAGGCTGGCCTCAGTGTATCAGAGATCTG
>NW_008365882.1:0-203 GCF_000622305.1 Nannospalax galili
TAAACAATTTCCTCCCATTTGAAAATCTAGGTGCTTTTGCAGGGAGCGGGGAAGGGGGGGGGGAGCTTATGGCTTGGGCCATGAATCCCAGTCCTGGGGAGGGAGAGGCAGGTAAATCTGCAAGATTGAGGTCAGCCTGATCCACATTCCACATAGTGACTTCCTGGCAGGCTGGGACTAGGGAGGCCCTGTTTAAAAAAGAA
>NW_008365883.1:0-203 GCF_000622305.1 Nannospalax galili
CCACCATGTGGGTGCTGGAAACTGAACCCAGGTCCTCTGCAAGAGCAACCATCTTAACCATTGAGCCATCTCTCCAACCCCTTTCTTTGATATTTTAAGGCTTTCATTATAGAGGTCTTTTCACACCCTTGGTTAGGTTTTTCCCAAAGTATTTTTAGGTTATTGTGAATGGGAACGTTTCCCTAATTTCTTTTTCAGTGTGT
>NW_008365884.1:0-203 GCF_000622305.1 Nannospalax galili
GAAGTAAACTTACTACAAATAAGAGTCTCACTCCAGTGGGTGTATATTCTTTCAGTTGATCATTTTATATTAGAGAATGAAATATAATGGGACATTCAACTAGCTAAATCAAATCAGCCTTCCTTTAAATCCCATCTCAGTCATTTACTGGAATGTGACCAATGAGGCTTTTAATATTTTAGTTTCTTTTTAGGTATCAGTCT
>NW_008365885.1:0-203 GCF_000622305.1 Nannospalax galili
TATTTATTTATTTATTTATTTATTTATTTATTTATTTATTGTCACTGTGCTCGAGACCACCACACAACATGAGCAGTGGGAATAGCTGTTTGGTTTCAAGCTAAAGATAAGTGTAATTAGCTAAACTGCAGTTAATTGTCCAAGAGACCCAAGTTGACCAGGGTGGGCTTATGAGTTCCATGTCCCTAAATGTAAACGGAAGA
>NW_008365886.1:0-203 GCF_000622305.1 Nannospalax galili
CTAGTCTCGATGTCACCGAGGTAAGTTAGATCTTTAGATGTGTGTTTTTAATTTGGAGTGCATGTAGAAGACAGGAAATTCATAAGGGTCGTGGGGGAGGGTTCAATAGAATGCATGTGAATGCCAGGAAAAGAGGAAATGGGTCAGGAAAAGTAAAACTGTCGGGGACAGGAGAGCAGGTGGAGAGGGAAAACTTATGCTAA
>NW_008365887.1:0-203 GCF_000622305.1 Nannospalax galili
CTAGTCTCGATGTCACCGAGGTAAGTTAGATCTTTAGATGTGTGTTTTTAAGTTGGAGTGCGTGTAGAAGACAGGAAATTCATAAGGGTCGTGGGGGAGGGTTCAATAGAACGCATGTGAATGCCAGGAAAAGAGGAAATGGGTCAGGAAAGGTAAAACTGTCGGGGACAGGAGAGCAGGTGGAGAGGGAAAACTTATGCTAA
>NW_008365888.1:0-203 GCF_000622305.1 Nannospalax galili
ACAACTTCTTAACTGTGCTGTCTCACCATGAGAAAAGCCTTATGGGTCTGGCTGAGTGCCCATGCAGTGTGCTCTGCTTCGCAGTTATTGAAATTCTTCTATCTATAGTGCTTCCCAAGGAAAACACACATCCAGTGGATGAAAACACCAAAGAGTGCACATCTATCAGGGACACTGGAAGCACACAATATCCCAGTTGTGTG
>NW_008365889.1:0-203 GCF_000622305.1 Nannospalax galili
TTACTTATGATGCCGATCCTCAGAATTAAAAATAATAATATTGATACTTGACTCCTAGTGCCCTAGATTCAAATCTAGTAGTCCTGGAGTGGTGGAGTGGGATTGGGACATTTGGAGTCTTAAATTTCCCAGGGCAAAGTCTCAATGCAAGACTTTTCTCTCTTTCTTTTTCTTTCTTTCTTTCTTTCTTTCTTTCTTTCTTT
>NW_008365890.1:0-203 GCF_000622305.1 Nannospalax galili
CTTCTTTTGGTCTTTGTGGGCACTGCATGACATGGGTGTACTTACATTCATGCAGGCATAACATTTGTATATGTATAATAAAAATAAAAAGTCAAAAATATTTTTAAAAATGAAATGAATTGGTTAAAGAATTTAATTCATTCATATTCTTGCCTTAGGCTTAATGCCATGAATCAAAAGTTTAAAAATATTCTCAAAATAAT
>NW_008365891.1:0-203 GCF_000622305.1 Nannospalax galili
TTTCTTTTTACAGAATGCTCACATGGAGTGGATATAAAAGCTGATATTGTGCTTTTGGTTGATGGTTCCTATAGTGTCGGGATTGCAAACTTTGTTAAATTGAGAGCGTTTTAAGAAGTTCTTGCAAAAAGTTTTGAGATTTCACCAAATACGGTGCAGATAAGCCTTGTTCAGTACAGCAGAGATCCTCATACTGAGTTTAC
>NW_008365892.1:0-203 GCF_000622305.1 Nannospalax galili
GGGGAAAAAGCTCTGTGAGGCGGCAGAAGACGCTAGAATCAGTACTTGTGGCTTTGGTAATACTGAATGATGAGGTGAGAGTCACTCTGTTTCTGAGCCGTGTGTGTTTGTATGTGTCTGTATATGTGCATGCGTATGTATATGTATGTGTGTATGCATGTGTGTATGTATGTGTATACTTGGCCTGTTATGTGTGTTTTTGT
>NW_008365893.1:0-203 GCF_000622305.1 Nannospalax galili
AACCAGTCCCATTCAGGGCAACAAGACCAGGCTCCCCATCACTGGACTGAGTGGCCCCGGGCTGAAGAGTCAAAAGGGAGAAGCCTGGGCTGGAAAACGTGGAGCAAACAGCCCAGGCCTCACCCCTTTCCCGATGACACCAGCCCCCAAAGAAAATAAAAGGGACAAAGCAGCCCTGCTGCAAAAACCCAAAGGACCCAGGC
>NW_008365894.1:0-203 GCF_000622305.1 Nannospalax galili
AGAGTCAGGCTGGGAGTTTAACTCTGGAGTCTGTTCTCAGCTCTAATTGCTGCTACTCCTAACTCAACTACCTGGTTACTTTAAGTCCCTGGTTAGAGAAAAAAAAAACAAAAACAAAAATTAAAACAAAAAACTCCAAACAACTGTAGACCTGGAGAGTTCTGGGAAGACATGGGCTCAAAATCCAGCCACTGCTGAGTTTT
>NW_008365895.1:0-203 GCF_000622305.1 Nannospalax galili
CAATCCCCCTATGTGCAATTTTATTGCTCAAATGTGCAAACACAAGTGACAATATGAAATCACAATACTTCAAAGTGTCATCACAATACTTCAATGTGCCATCACAATGTCCCAGTGCACCAACACTATCACCCAATGTTCCATTATATTGGGCCAATGTGCCATCACAATGTTACAGCATGACTTCACAATGTTCCATTGTT
>NW_008365896.1:0-203 GCF_000622305.1 Nannospalax galili
GACCTGGTGGCCAACGGGTCTCGAACTTAGAGAGTGCACGGTGGAAATTGAGACGGAACCCAACTGGGCCAGCCCAGGTAGCAGAGAGCCTCAACAACGCGGAGAAGCAGGGACCTGCCAACAGCAGCGGAGAGCGGAGAGCCAGGGACCCACCGCACTCCAGCGACGTGTGGGAGACCGGCGCCACGCCCAGCAGCTGGTGC
>NW_008365897.1:0-203 GCF_000622305.1 Nannospalax galili
TTGGTTGCCATCTTGGACAGTAACATTTTCAAAATGGTGGTGACCTGTGTGCCCTTGCTTCTATCTTAATTCAACCACATGGAACAATTCAAAACAGCAACATCCAGGAACTTACTGGTACTATTGAACACTAGGAGTTCATGATTACTTAGGAATTCCCTGGACTGCAGACATTTAATCATATATCCTAATCTTCTTGCAGT
>NW_008365898.1:0-203 GCF_000622305.1 Nannospalax galili
AGAACATGAAAGAATTTCAACTGCTAAAAACATCCTAAAATATCTGGATTTCGTTCTGTCTTGGTTCCTATGGTGTTCGTGTTTAGATTAGTTAAACCCCTTCTTGAGGTAACTGGTAATTTAGGTTATTTCTGTATGCCTTGAAAGATTTATGAGATGATTTAAAACTTCTTTAAAACAATTTAATTCAATTGTGATAATAT
>NW_008365899.1:0-203 GCF_000622305.1 Nannospalax galili
TCCTCAATTTTATTTCAGTAATTCCACCACATTCATGGAATTAGTCTATTTTCTTTATTTTCAAGTTCATAACAGTTAGTTATGCTCACCACACTCTGTTCATTGTCTGTCCTTCCCATTGTAAGGGCATACATCTTAGTAGCTGTCTTGATATTATATCGCAGATCACCCTGAGACATAGACAGTGGCTACTTTGTGAATAT
>NW_008365900.1:0-203 GCF_000622305.1 Nannospalax galili
AATGTGACGTCACAGTGCTCCAATGTGCCAACACTATCACCTCATGTGTCACTATATTGATCCAATGTGACATCACAGTGTTACAGTATGACTTCACAATACTCCAATGTGATATCACAGTGCTCCAACATGCCAACATTATGGCCCCATAAGCCATCATAATGCTCTATGGTGCCATCACAATATTAAAATATGACTTTACA
>NW_008365901.1:0-203 GCF_000622305.1 Nannospalax galili
CAGGACGTATTAAGTTAGCTAAAGATTTCCAATGGAATTTCTCAGTTGCACCAGAAAGTGTCTTGATGCTTATACTTGACTGAAATATCACATTCAATGCTTCTAGAATTTCCTCAAAGTGATATCCTTCAAAACCTCAAACCACATAATGAAAACAGGAATAACTAGAGATCAGAATTATGCTTCCAGCAAACATTGCTTTC
>NW_008365902.1:0-203 GCF_000622305.1 Nannospalax galili
ATCACTCTGTGAGTGTGAGAGGTCTTCCCACGAGTCTCTTCTTCCATTTCTATCTTCAGAGATGTAATGCTTTCACTTTGGAGGTTGTCTACCTCCTTGCTGAGGTTTACTCATATGTGTGTGTGTGTGTGTGTGTGTGTGTGTGTGTGTGCACATATTCATGTATATATCTTTTCAGACATTTTTGAATGGCAGTGTTTACA
>NW_008365903.1:0-203 GCF_000622305.1 Nannospalax galili
CTCCATAGGAACACGTTTTAGGAGTTTTCCCTGTCCCCCAATTAACAAATAAATGTAATAAAACAAACAAAAAAATTGAGTTGGAGCCAGCCCGGGCTATACGGGATCCTATCTCTAAATTAAAAAAAACAAAAAAACAAAAAACAAAAGCAACCAGAAAACAATAATTTTGGTCATATGTAATGACACAGCCTGTGATCCTA
>NW_008365904.1:0-203 GCF_000622305.1 Nannospalax galili
ATGTCTGGGAAACTGAAAAGAAAGAAACCTCTTGTGGTGAGGGAATGTCGGAAATTATGCCCTATCTGGACTAGAGACTGTGAACAATCCAGGTCCCTAACTCCAGAATTGGATTTAAAGATGAAAGAAGATGATGCAGTTCCTGGACCAGGGTCCTCTGCTCGACGTGGACTGGTATATTGCCCTTCTGTCCAAGGGACACC
>NW_008365905.1:0-203 GCF_000622305.1 Nannospalax galili
GTGTGTGTGTGTGTGTGTGTGTGTGTATACATTGCATGGATGTGTGCATGCAGAGGTCAGAGGTCGACGTAGGGTATATTCTTTGACCTCATTCTACTATAATTATCGGGGCAGGGCATCTTTGAAACCACAGTTTGTAGGTTTGGCTAATCTAGTCAGTTGACCTATGGATTGCCTGTCTCTGCCTCTCAAGTGCTAAGATT
>NW_008365906.1:0-203 GCF_000622305.1 Nannospalax galili
TTTTTTAAAAAGAAAAAAACCTTGGCGTGGCCTTGTCTGCCTATAACTCTGGCACTGGGTGATAGAGACAGGCAGATCCTGGGACCTCGCTGGATAGCCAGCCTATCAGAAACAGTAATTTTCAGATTCAGTGAGTGATCCTGTCTCAAGGGGATAAGGTAGAAGAGTGACAGAGTGGAACACCTCAGGGCCTCCTCTGGCCT
>NW_008365907.1:0-203 GCF_000622305.1 Nannospalax galili
GCACTAGAGATAAATTGCTTAATGCCCAAGATGAAATTTTGCTCCTTCACCAAGCAGCAGCAAAGGCTGCCTCTGAGCGGGACGCTGACTTTGCTTCTTTGGAAGAAGAGCTTAAGAAGGTGAGAGCTGAGCTTGAGAGGTGGCGGAAAGCTGCATCTGAATATGAGAAAGAAATCACGAGTCTGCAAAACAGTTTTCAGCTT
>NW_008365908.1:0-203 GCF_000622305.1 Nannospalax galili
TCCATTGTGTCTTTACTAAGCTCAATGTAAAAACACGGTGCTCAATGTCCCTACACAATTACCCAATATGACATCACAATGCCAAAATGTGTCATCACAATGCTCCAATGTGTCATCAAAATGCTCCAATGTGACATGACAATCCTCCAAATTGACATCACAATGCTTCAATGTGCCAGCACTATGGCCTCATGTGCCTTTAT
>NW_008365909.1:0-203 GCF_000622305.1 Nannospalax galili
GTGGCTCAGGGATCCCAGAGAACTTTCAAGGGTGTTCTGTGAGAGAATTTGGCATTACAATAGGCATTCTGACCTAGGAGGAATGTTCCTTCCACACTACTTACCACATTCCGTATTTAATATCTTCATTTATTCTCTATTGTCTTCTCCACTGAAATGTAAATTATAATAATTCTGCTTTTGTTGACCTATCTTCAGTATTT
>NW_008365910.1:0-203 GCF_000622305.1 Nannospalax galili
TCAACTTGATACACCTTGGTTGAGGGAGCCTCAATTGTTGGGAATTGCCTTTATTAGACTGGCCTGTGTTCATGTCCATGGGACACCTTCTTTTTGTTGAGTGCTGTTCAGAGGGCCTAGCCCACTGTGGGTGGTGCCATCTCTGGGCGGGTGGGCCTAAGTTGCATAGGGGTGCAGGGGAGCAAGCCAGGGTGCATAGGGTT
>NW_008365911.1:0-203 GCF_000622305.1 Nannospalax galili
AGGAATGGTGAGAGCCTGTTTTGTTTTAGGATCCTCTGGGGCCTCCCTGACCGGCAACTCATAAGGAGTCAGTCCATATATACCATGGAATTTTTATTTAATAGCCCCTGGCTTCTAGATTCAGCATTATTGACATGTAGGCCACCATCCTTTTCTCTTATTTTGTATTTGGCTTAGAGAGTAATAGGTCTCCATATGACTGC
>NW_008365912.1:0-203 GCF_000622305.1 Nannospalax galili
TCAGATTTAGATATAAAGTTAAGCTGGCTTCATAAAGTCAGTTAGTAATTACTATCCTTTCAATTAAAAATGTTTTGTGGACTTTTGATACTTGTTCTTTATGTGTTTCATAGAATTGTCTAGAGTCATTGTCTTTCACTGGAGCTCAGCTCAAAATGACTAGCAGGTGTGAGGCCCTGTGTTCAATCACCAGCACTGTTGCA
>NW_008365913.1:0-203 GCF_000622305.1 Nannospalax galili
TTTCATCAATAATTTACCTGTGGTAAGTTGACCTGTGGTCAAATGGCTTCTAAATGACTCTCTTGTGATTGAATATCCATGTATTTCTGTATTTTTCATACATTCTCTAATTTATTTTTATTGAATAAATTTTCTCATTGTAGTTTTGATTTCATCTCCCTGTTTTACTCCATAGATTTTTACTTTTGTTCGTTTGAATGTTT
>NW_008365914.1:0-203 GCF_000622305.1 Nannospalax galili
AAAGCACTATAATGATGTGGAGAAATAAAGCATCGTGACCTCTCACTGACATCTAGACAAAGGCATCTCTGCTATGGAAATCAGGACAAAAATAATTCCCTCTAAGGGTTGAATGGAACAGGATTTTGGTGTTACAACCCCAACAATAACCCCGAGCCCTCGCTCCTCAATGCCGTGCTTCACCAGCTTCCCCGGCCACTGGA
>NW_008365915.1:0-203 GCF_000622305.1 Nannospalax galili
CAGCACAGTAGCCAAACAACTGTAATAATTTCTGGAAGGCATTTGTGACATTGATACTTGGCCCATTATGTACTACACCAAACCCCTCAAATCATTTCATACGGATCTGAAAGCTGCTGTCAGGAGATCAAAGCTCTCAATTGTTACTGACGGGCTAGATTTGTGAGCTACTTACAAGTTTCCACTTGGTGGTTCTGTTTGTG
>NW_008365916.1:0-203 GCF_000622305.1 Nannospalax galili
ACTTTCCTTTTGGGTGTTTAAGTCCATATAGTTGGCCCAGATAAACCAATTAAAATAAATTGGTTTAACATTGGTTGTTTGTTATGATCATTATTTTATGTTTAGTTTTTACCTTTTTTAAAAATAAATAATTTGTTGAGAATTTAATATAGGCAAATAAGGTGTTTTGATCAAATCCATGCCCACTCCCTCCCCTCCAACTC
>NW_008365917.1:0-203 GCF_000622305.1 Nannospalax galili
AAATGAAATCATGTCTCCTCTTAGTCTATTTTCCATTAACTGAGTGAATTCGTTTATTGGTTTTTGTATTGTATTTGCTTTTTTTGTTGACAGAGGAGGAAAGGAGTAGATTACATCACTGTCACCTGTCTCCTATGCAATTTGCACTTTATACAAAGTTAAACAAGACAGCCTCACTTAAGCAGAGATGGCTTTCAGTCCAA
>NW_008365918.1:0-203 GCF_000622305.1 Nannospalax galili
TCTATGACGTGCACATGGTTGTGTCACCTGACCATCTGATGTGCGGATGGTCGTGTTAGCTGCACCCTCTGATGTGCACATGGTCGTGTCGCCTGCCCACTCAGCCGTGCAGATGGTGGTGTCACCTGAACCCTCTGACGTGCAGATGGTGATTTCACATGCCCCCACTTACGTGCAGATACTGGTGTCACCTGCCCCCTCTG
>NW_008365919.1:0-203 GCF_000622305.1 Nannospalax galili
TATGGGTAACCAAGAGCAGAGCAATGGCCAATATTGTCTGAGGGTCTATGGGATGCCTTGTCAACAGTTTCAAAAGCGTGAGTTGATTCAGGACCTGGCATTGGTCTTATACTTTGCAAGCCTGGTTTCTGGTAGGGGCAATGTCCCCCGTTGTCTTTTTATAGTGTATATGCATATACTTTAAGTAGCTTCATTGTGGTACG
>NW_008365920.1:0-203 GCF_000622305.1 Nannospalax galili
TTTTTTAATTTTTGCGATTTTCATACAATACAGTGTGATGGTATTTAGATCCACTCCCCTCTCCACATCTCCCCCTACTGCTCCCTGTCCAATTTAGTGAACTTTCATATATGTATACACATATATATATATGTATAATATGGCCCATAGTCTTATTTGTGTCCCCAAATGTCCTTCTGTCCACTGGGTCCACCAAGAGTCCC
>NW_008365921.1:0-203 GCF_000622305.1 Nannospalax galili
AATCTAGCCTTCAAAATGGGAATTTTTCATGCAGTATGGAATATGGGATCTCTTCTTTTTTCCTCTTTTTACATTGAAACAATCTATTTCCATATAGAATTTGTTCTGCTAAGAGATAAAAAATGAAGAGGCAAGGTCAGAGAGCATGGCAAGAATAAGGATATTCTCAGAATTTATCTTTAGTTTGGTACAATGGCTAAATT
>NW_008365922.1:0-203 GCF_000622305.1 Nannospalax galili
ACCAGGGCTCAGGGGATGGACCCACACCCAGGAGCATTTGGGGAACATGAACTAAACTTGATAGGCCTTACAAAATTAATAGAGGGAATGAAGTTGGGGGAGTAGTAGGGTGAGGTAGAAGTCAGGAAGGGGCCTGTGTATGATCACAATAGATTGTATGTGTCCTGGATAGCTTTAGTGTCAACTTGACACACCTGGGTAGA
>NW_008365923.1:0-203 GCF_000622305.1 Nannospalax galili
TAGCTGAACTCTAGTTATGAGACCCAATTAAAACTGATTAAAAATAATGCTTCCAGTTCCCCTACCCCAAGTTCAACTGACATATTGGTTTCAAGTTTTCCAGAAAATACAATTGTGTAATAATTCACCAAGGACTTTCTTCCTTTCGCACATGTGTGTGTGCAAAGCCACACATTCACATATGTGTTTGTGTGGAGGCCCAA
>NW_008365924.1:0-203 GCF_000622305.1 Nannospalax galili
GCCATTTATCTCTCTTGTGTTCTTTGGAACTTTTTCAGAATCGTACTAGCACGTTTACACTTTGGATTCCTTTCTAGCAGAGACCAAGGCTCTACGGGAACATAGAAGAGGAGCAGCGGCAATAATAGTGATCTTCTAACAAGAGCTTTGGTCAGAGACATGAGAATTTTTTACTTTCTCTTTGTAGATGTTTTCCCTAAAAG
>NW_008365925.1:0-203 GCF_000622305.1 Nannospalax galili
GCATGACACGGGTGCACTTACCTCCATGCAGGCAATACACACATATACATATAATAAAAATAATAAATGAAATTTAAAAAAAAAGGTAGGGGAATGTGAGGCCAGAGAGATTGGCTTGGAAGTTAAGAGCACTGGCTGCTCTTCCAGAGGGCCTGGGTTCAGTTCCCAGTACTCACATGGTGGCTAATAACCATTTGTAACTC
>NW_008365926.1:0-203 GCF_000622305.1 Nannospalax galili
TGGCTTCGATCTGCCTGCCTCTGCCTCCTGGGTGCTAGGATTAAAGGCCTGAGCTATGACAGTTTTTAACCTTGAGAAGGAGCTCCATCTGGGAGTGGCAGTTCAATGCTGTAATCCCAGCCTTCAGGAGGCTGCAGCAGGATTGCTGTGAGTTGGAGGCCAGCTTGGGCTATATAGGAAGACCGTTTCTAAAAAAAGAAAAA
>NW_008365927.1:0-203 GCF_000622305.1 Nannospalax galili
GTCAGGATCTCACCCTGGTGAAAATGACAGAGTAATATTTGCCAATGTAAGTGCTATTCTGCCTGTGTAGACCGAGATCGGATGTCATAATATAAAACATGCATAAACAGATAAAAATGTGTATTCAGACAGCTCAAGTTCGCACAGTCATGGTGGTTACTTACCAGGAAGGTTGAGACCAACCATAACAGAAAACAGCACTC
>NW_008365928.1:0-203 GCF_000622305.1 Nannospalax galili
AGACTACCCAACTGCCCCTACCCCACCCTCAGATGCCAGTACTGGGAGGCATACAGTCAGGTTTGGCATATAGCATAGCCTCTGATGTCACCAGGCCCTTGGCCTGCCTATGTCCTTACAGACACATGGCTTCCTGCAGATGCTGACACCCTCTCCTGCCTCCCAGGGAGGATGGCAGGCAGGTAGAAGGGAAAGGGACTGAG
>NW_008365929.1:0-203 GCF_000622305.1 Nannospalax galili
CATTCTTCCTCATGCCATGCTCTCAGGTCAGCACCTTCTCCTTGATAAATGTGAGGGCCTTGCCTGCAGAATGTGGCATGAAGCACTTTAGCATCACCTACTGAGAACCGGCCATGCCCAGGTGATGGGAGTCTGAGCATTACAGTGAGATGATACACTCAGTTCCACCACCCTGACTGCCTTGGGGGGAGGGGGGCCTACCG
>NW_008365930.1:0-203 GCF_000622305.1 Nannospalax galili
CAAGGTCTCCTGGCTTGAATCCGTGTGGTTGGGCTGGTGGCAGTTCGTAGAGTGCCTCAGCAAGGGGAAAAACGTTGTCTTGTGCAATTTGTAAGGCCTATAGGGAAGGCCTTATCAGAAGAGGAGTTAGGGTGTCCCCTGTTCTCCTCCAGCTCTGGGATCAATAGCGTGTCTGCCTGATCTCCGTTGAGCCCCAGGATGTC
>NW_008365931.1:0-203 GCF_000622305.1 Nannospalax galili
TGGTTTTGTGACCTACTTAGTTTTACCAGGGCCATCTAGGTAACACT
The DNA here is from genome assembly GCF_000622305.1 of Nannospalax galili. NCBI lineage: Eukaryota > Metazoa > Chordata > Mammalia > Rodentia > Spalacidae > Nannospalax > Nannospalax galili. Next base: position 48 of record NW_008365931.1, read on the forward strand.
GAATCGGAACTATCCAGTGCCTGGTGGGATGACCAGTGGGCACACACCTAACACCAATGAATCCCTGTCCCTGGTACTTATTTTCAGCACCTGTGTAGCCATGCATCTCTGCATTCACCACTATTCACTAGAAAGAGAAGCTCTTCTGATTAAGAC
>NW_008365932.1:0-203 GCF_000622305.1 Nannospalax galili
AGACACTCTCAGAGCAGCACGGGTTGCATGGCCACCCAAGTCCATCACCAGGGGTCTTACATTTGTGTCTCTGGTGTTTTCTCTAGTACCTTTTATAACATCAGGAACCCATAGTAAATTGGATGTTTTCTTGTTGTTCCTTAGTCTCAGATAGTTTGGAAAGCACTAGTATCTGCTCATCTGATGAAGACTAAGCTCAGTGC
>NW_008365933.1:0-203 GCF_000622305.1 Nannospalax galili
TAAGCCTGCCACCACCTCAATTCTGACACCTCTCACCCTCTCTTCCAGTCAGTCACGTAACTACAACTGAGGTACAAATTCTTTTGTCCCATAGGTGTCTAGGGTCAACATTCCTCTCCAGCTCCACATTTTACTTCCCTTCGTTCAGCTGAGCAGAAGCATTATTATTCAAAGCTCTGAGGCACCTCATCCCTAACTTGCTA
>NW_008365934.1:0-203 GCF_000622305.1 Nannospalax galili
TACACTGCAGTTTGGTACCATTTCTATAAGGTAAATCACTGATGTAAGCTGTTCTAGGTCCTATGACCTGCCCAACCATGAGTCATTGGCCAGTTTGACAGTGTCAACTGGCTCCACCCATCTCAAATCCAAACCAAGAACCGTTGGTTACACTTGTGTCACTGTTATGCCAGAGCACACATCTTATGTGACAGGCTGTGTTG
>NW_008365935.1:0-203 GCF_000622305.1 Nannospalax galili
TAAAGGAGGCTTGGCGCTTTCATCCCAGAACAGACAAATGGAAAGCAGGTTGACCTCCCCAGCAAGAGCCGGCTCAGCTGATGGGAGGTTTTGATTGGGCTCCAAATGGTTACACACTGTCACATTCCCAGTCTGTGAGGCTGAATCCAGACAAAAGACAAAACTGCCCTCCACCCAGATGGGAAAGTTTATCTGCTACATAA
>NW_008365936.1:0-203 GCF_000622305.1 Nannospalax galili
GTCCACATGAGCCTGCTGTTCTGGCAGAGCTGCCGTTGTTATGTTGGGGGACAGCCAACCCTCATTCCCACAGCCACTGGTGCAGCTTCTCTGCACCGCCCAGCCCTGCTGCTGAGGAGGCAGCGCCCCAGCCCTGAGGCTGCATCACCTATGTGACAGTCTGTTAAACGCCCAACATGCTCCTCTGCATTTGCAATATAATT
>NW_008365937.1:0-203 GCF_000622305.1 Nannospalax galili
TCATAACCAACCTACACAGACTTTCATCACTTGCTTGGCTTTCTCATTTTTCTATTTTGGAAAATATTTCCAGTCCCATATCCTTTTAGCATCTTTTACATTCTCATTTTCTTTTTTAAAAAGTAATAATGAGAAATAGTAGCATTAAAAAAATAAATTTTCCATCTGTTGTGGGACTTCTTTTCCTGGGGATGCTAAGAAAT
>NW_008365938.1:0-203 GCF_000622305.1 Nannospalax galili
AGGGAAAAGGAAATGTGCTGCTGAAATCATGCCAAATGCAATAAATTTTGGGTTTTGTTTTGAGTTGAGGGGTTTCTTTTCATGTTAATATTAACAATATGGCAATTTGATAGACTCCTCAACGTACATAGAGAAAGAAACTATATACCTGATGTGCTTATGTGCTTGATTGCAGGAACAATCTTTAAGTTATTCAGGATGTT
>NW_008365939.1:0-203 GCF_000622305.1 Nannospalax galili
AGTTCAGATCCCTAACACCCTTAATTACATGTATCTGTAGCCCCAGCACTCGGGGAGTGGACACAAGTGGATCCCAGGGGCTTGCTGGCCTGCAGGCTAGCTGAAACAGTATGTGAGCTCCATATTCAGTGAAAGACCCTGTCTCAAAGAATGAGAAGGGATTGAAGAAGACATCCCAACATCAGTCTGTTCTCCACATGTAC
>NW_008365940.1:0-203 GCF_000622305.1 Nannospalax galili
AAGATGGCAGGTTACATGAACATGTGCACGTCATAGAGAGCAGGTGACATGACCATGTGAACATCAGAGAGGGCAGGTGACACGGCCATCTGCACATCAGAGGGAGCAGTTGAGGCGACAAACTGCACGTCAGATGGAGGAGGTGACAGGAGCATGTGCACGTCAGAATTGGCAGGTGACACGACCATGTGTATGTCAGAGGG
>NW_008365941.1:0-203 GCF_000622305.1 Nannospalax galili
AACATTGTGAAGTAATAATGGAACATTGTGAAGGCACATTGGAGCACTCTGGTGTCACATTTGCGCATTGTTATGTTACAAAGTATCACTGTGATTTTACAATGCAGTACTGTGAAGTCATATTGTAAAATTGTGAGGGCACTGTAGAGCATTTTGATAGCACAGGAAGCAATAGTGTTGGAACACTGAGGCATTTTGATGTC
>NW_008365942.1:0-203 GCF_000622305.1 Nannospalax galili
GAAAATTTGTGAATTTCGTATAAAACATCTTAATCACCTTTATACCCCCCTCCCCCACCCATAACCCCTACAACACTCCCATCAGATTTCATGGATTCTGTCATATATGTTAAAGCATATCAAGTCAATTTATGTACCCAGATGTCCTTCAGTGCAAGTTTATCCACTAGAATCTAATTTGCTTACCTAGATTCTCTTCCTTA
>NW_008365943.1:0-203 GCF_000622305.1 Nannospalax galili
TATAAAAGGAAATCATAACCACAGTGTGAATTGGAAAGCAAAATATTCATATGTCACTGATCATATCTGTTATTACAGAGAAGAGAGAGGAAAACACTGGAGAAGAAACAAAGATTTGTTTTTCTCTTGCTCTAGAATAGAAGATATACAGCAAACAGTGATCTGATCCCCATGACTTGCAGAGGGCCCAGAGTGCTGTGAGT
>NW_008365944.1:0-203 GCF_000622305.1 Nannospalax galili
GGAATGCAAGCAGTCAGAGAAGGCTGAAACTGCTGCCCAACATTGGGAAGTCCTCCATCCTTCAATCTGCTCCACCCTCAGACCACCACTAGAGGAATGTGCTGGTTCATGGTTAGGAAGCAAAGCTCCAGCTCATGGGAAGGGACCACAGCTCCAGCTCATAGGAGGGGACCACAGCTCCAGCTCACAGGAGGGGACCACAG
>NW_008365945.1:0-203 GCF_000622305.1 Nannospalax galili
AGACTCAGGGTCTGATTCAGAGCCTAAGCTGAACATGGAGAAAGAAACTTGAGATCAGGGAGGGTGGGATGAATTCTCAACCCTGCTGCATGCAGCGTGTCTGTACTTACAGACATCCATATGTACACCTCCCCACACACCCCACACACCCACACACACACACCCACAATTTTTGCCATGTTGCAACATTAAGAAGGGAGGTT
>NW_008365946.1:0-203 GCF_000622305.1 Nannospalax galili
ATCTTCTGTAAAACTCTATTTCTAATTTAACACCAAATCATAAATCGGAGAGGGTAGAAATATCAAGAATTATTAACCCTTTGCTTTGATAGCAAGGCTTGTTGAACATTGCAGAATTTATATGTAGAAAAGGCTTGCACCTAAAAGAAATTTTAACCATCATTTACTTATTACTCCAATATTGGAACACATCAGAAATTTCA
>NW_008365947.1:0-203 GCF_000622305.1 Nannospalax galili
GGTTTTTAATTTCATTAAAGGTAAAGATGAAGCCGTTAAGAACATTACTAGCTCAAGTTTCAAATATTACCTGTAATATCAAATCTATTGTCCTGAAACCATTCCTTTTCATTGGTTTGTTGTAAATGTAAAGTGCCATGGTCCCTCCATGTCCACAGGGCATACAACTAAAGGGGAGAAATGTTTAGATTACAAAATTATCT
>NW_008365948.1:0-203 GCF_000622305.1 Nannospalax galili
GGTTTACCTAGCAAGTTCCATGCCAGCAAGAGCTAAAGTGAGACCTTGCCATAAAAATTAACAAAACCAAAACTTAATTAAAACCAAAAAAGAGAAAAAGAAAAGAAAAAAAAAATTGAACTGGAAGGGAGTTTAGAGGAGGTCTAATCAAACTCCCCACTTTGGAGATAGAGAAACCCCCACTCACAGTGGTGAAGGAAGTT
>NW_008365949.1:0-203 GCF_000622305.1 Nannospalax galili
AACTCCTGAAAGTTGTCCTCTGGCCTCTACATGCATGTTGGTGGCACATGAGCACCCATACACACATGTATAAATAAATAAATGAAATCAATGTAATAAAAAAATTTAAGAAACCCTCAAACCCCAAAGACTTCTGAATGGCTCAGATCACAGAATGAGTCCTCTGAGAGCACACAGGATCCTACTAAGAACAAAAGACGGGG
>NW_008365950.1:0-203 GCF_000622305.1 Nannospalax galili
CATTTTAATTGTCTTCTAAATTGACACAGTATCATTATCACACTCGCCAATTTGCCATTATATAAATAGTACTTATGACCAAGTATCTGGGCTCCAGTTGCCGGGGGGGCGGTCTATGGGAGGGTGCCATTGGGGACAGAGGTGTAAGGATAATTCAGATTGTTTGAGCTGTTCTGTATGAAATACACAAAAAATTAATAAAA
>NW_008365951.1:0-203 GCF_000622305.1 Nannospalax galili
AGTATACCTCTCATCCCTCATCAATGAAGCTTCTTTTTGCCACAGATGGCGACTATTACAGAATTTGTCAAAGGCAGAAAAATAAGTTTTGTGAGACACTTAACCCTAAGTGACACTTGTAGAAGAACGAAACTAAACCCCTATCTTTCACTCTGCACGAAAGTCAATTCCAAATGGCTCAAAGACCTCAATGTAAAGCCTGA
>NW_008365952.1:0-203 GCF_000622305.1 Nannospalax galili
AAAAGGGGGGGAAAGTGAGGCAGATAGAAAGGCCTGGGAAATTATGGGGCCGTGGGAAGAGAAAGAGCCCCTAACCCAGGAGACTGGTGGAGGCCAAGAATTCTAACCAATTAACATTTGCATAAGGCTTTTCTCCCTTCTCAGTCATAAATATACAATTTTCTGGGACTAGTAGCAGTAAAATGTGCTAACACTGATTTTAT
>NW_008365953.1:0-203 GCF_000622305.1 Nannospalax galili
TGTTACCTGTCCTCTTTGACATGCACATTGTAGTTTCACGTGCCCTGTCCGCCATAAAGTTGGTCGTGTCACCTGCCCTCTCTGAGGAGCAGATGGTGGTGTCACATGCACCCTCTGACTTGCAGATAATCGTGTCTCCTTCCCCCTCTGACGTTCAGATGGTCATGTCACCTGCTCCCTCTAACGTGCAGATTGTCGTGCCA
>NW_008365954.1:0-202 GCF_000622305.1 Nannospalax galili
ATTGTCCTCTGACCACCACACACACACACACACACACACACACACACACACCACACCACACCAAACATACAAACAAATACACACAGAAGTATTTTTCTTTTAAAGAAAAGGACATTAGCATAAACGCAGAAGTGCATGCAGCCACTCCACAGACCTGTTTTTGCCACTGTCTCCTTGGTCCTCATTCCTGTCTACAACTTTG
>NW_008365955.1:0-203 GCF_000622305.1 Nannospalax galili
CCTCCAGCATAATCACTTAAGGAAAGCTGTACTGTAACCCTGCTCAGAATTGAATAAACCCTTTTAGTAATATTCATAAACAAATATACCAATCAATTAAGATTTTACCTCAAGCCTTGAAGCAGGTTTTAAATTACAAAGTCCCCTTTAATGGTTTACAGATACTTTACATAGACTTGGAAAATGTTTATTCCATATAAACA
>NW_008365956.1:0-203 GCF_000622305.1 Nannospalax galili
TTCCTTCTGTCTTAATTTACTTATTATCATGACTCTTATCCCAATAGGCTGGTAGATTCCTAAGGCTGTAACTCCTTCCAGCCGGGTGCTATATTTCTAGTTCTTAAAATAGCATCAGGCTACACTGGTCTGTCTGGATATTTTAACTAACCAAATGTGATGCTTATGTCCTTGCTTTCAACTCCTTGGTGATTGAGACGATG
>NW_008365957.1:0-203 GCF_000622305.1 Nannospalax galili
TGTCACCTGCCCCCTCTGACCTGCACATGGTCGTGTCACTTACCGTGTCTGACGTGCAGATGGTCGTATCACATGCCCCCGTGATGTGTAGATGGTCCTGTCACCTGCCCCCTCTGACGGGCAGATGGTCATGTAACCTTCACACTCTGTCGTGCACATGGTGGTGTCACCTGCCCTCTTTGACGTGAACATGGTCGTGTCAC
>NW_008365958.1:0-203 GCF_000622305.1 Nannospalax galili
TGGTTTGAATTTGCATTTCCCTAATTATTGATGGTGTTGAACATCTTCTAAGATGTTTCATTAACCATCTTTACTTCTTTTGAGAACTCTTGGTTCAGCCCCTTAACACATCTGTTAATTGTGTTGCTTCTTGTCTTTGTTCTCTGTTTTTGGAGTTCGTTATATATTCTGGTTATTAAACCTCTGTTGGATGTGTCGCTGGT
>NW_008365959.1:0-203 GCF_000622305.1 Nannospalax galili
CTTCTTTCTCCACTTGTTTGGCAAGGGGTCAAGTGAGAGCTCAAGGACTAGGCCAGATTTGGGCTGGTCCTGAGCATCCATTTGCCCTACCATATCAAGTCACTATCCTCCTGCTCTGAGACTATTACAAAGTTCCACAACTGGTCAAACAGAGGGAATACATGTCTGTGAGGTGTCCAGCCTTAAGTGACACATATGCAATG
>NW_008365960.1:0-203 GCF_000622305.1 Nannospalax galili
GGTACTGCTCTGTTTCCCAGAACGTTCCATCTAAATATCTGTGCCACGTCGGAAGGTGGGGGGAGTAAGAGCCAGAAGGGTAAGACAGCTGCTGCTAGTTGATGTGTTCTAAATATGACAGAGAAGCTGCATCCATGAAATTCCAGAGTACGGTAGTCTGATGAGAGCTGTAAGAACAAGTTGACATGCCAGTGTGGTACAGG
>NW_008365961.1:0-203 GCF_000622305.1 Nannospalax galili
ATATTGAAGCATTGTGAAGTCAAATTTGAACACTGTGAAGTCATATTCTCAAACTCTGAATGTCATTTTCGAATACTGGGATGTCACATTGGTGCTCTGTGATGTCACATTGGAGCATTGTGATGTCACATTGGATCATTCTGATGTCACAGTGGAGCATTGTTAAGTCAGATCATAACAGCGTGTTGGCACCATGGAGCATT
>NW_008365962.1:0-203 GCF_000622305.1 Nannospalax galili
CCCACAAACTCCACTCCTTTGCAAACAGCCTGAATGCCACCCCTCCAGCTTTACTTCTTTATCCCAGTAATAGTTCCTGCACTGTCATGAGCTTCTTTGGTTCGACATGAATAAGGAGCAGAGTCTGGATATCAGATTTGAGGTATTCTTGTCCCCCAGAATGTTAAAGACTACTAGTCAATATCTGAGACAAATAGACTCAC
>NW_008365963.1:0-203 GCF_000622305.1 Nannospalax galili
GGTACTGCTCTGTTTCCCAGAACGTTCCATCTAAATATCTGTGCCACGTCGAAAGGTGGGGGGAGTAAGAGCCAGAAGGGTAAGACAGCTGCTGCTAGTTGATATGTTCTAAATATGACAGAGAAGCTGCATCCATGAAATTCCAGAGTACAGTAGTCTGATGAGAGCTGTAAGAACAAGTTGACATGCCAGTGTGGTACAGG
>NW_008365964.1:0-203 GCF_000622305.1 Nannospalax galili
TGTGACAGAGCAGCCAGGATTAAGAGTGATGGAACACAGATGACGCTATCCCGTAAGACGACTGTTCTTATGAAGTTGGTTGTCCTTGGGCAAACACATCCCGGTTCTGACTCTTTTCTTGACGTAATCTGTAGCTCAGTCTTCAAATGTTGTGCTGGTCATTGAAGCTGTGTGGTTAGTCATTACAACAGACTTCATGTGAT
>NW_008365965.1:0-203 GCF_000622305.1 Nannospalax galili
CTAATTCCAGCACCCACAGGGCAGCTAACAACCATATGTAACTCCAGTTCCAGGGGACCTGACATACTCTTCTGGCCTCTGTGAGCATTATACAGCATGGGTACCCTTGCATACATGCAGGCATTAAAAAAAAAAAGTGATTTTTTTCAAATTTTTTTATTATTTTAATTATACGAATACATGTGTGTTTGTGTACCAGAGTA
>NW_008365966.1:0-203 GCF_000622305.1 Nannospalax galili
TGGAGCATTGTGATGTCACATTGGGGGATTGTGAGGGGACATTGAGCACCGCGTTTGCATATTGAGCATGGTGCTGACACAGTGGATCATAGGAATGACACAATGGTACATTGCGATGGCATATTGGAGCAATATAATAGCACCAACTTTCTTTGGATGTGTGCTTATATGTCTGTTGTAAGTTCTGTGCAGCTGTATCTCTT
>NW_008365967.1:0-203 GCF_000622305.1 Nannospalax galili
GATGGCACCATGGATCATTGCGAGGTCACATTGGGGGACTGTGCAGGGACACTGAGCACCATGTTTCCATATTGAGCATAATGACAACCCAATGGATCATTGTAATGACAAAAATGTGCATACTGATTGCACAATGATCATTGTAATGTCACATGGAACATCGTGCATTAATATTGTAACATTGTGTTGGCAAATTGAAGCAT
>NW_008365968.1:0-203 GCF_000622305.1 Nannospalax galili
GTCTTTGTCAAGGATTAGGTGGCTGTGATTGTGCAAATTCTTTTCTAGATCGTCCATTCTAGTCCATTATTCTGAGTTGTGTCTCCAGTAATTTATGTCAAATAATGCCCAAGAAAACATTATTTTTGGCAAATCTTGGCTTTTTCTTTCACTAAGCTGAGTATATGATTATGTACTATTAATTTGATTCTCTTATTAAATTA
>NW_008365969.1:0-203 GCF_000622305.1 Nannospalax galili
TGATTTGTAGCAATTATTATAAAATTGCCCTCTAACTCCTTTTATTTTTTTGAGAATTTCATACATGAGTATTGTCTTTGCATTATTTCCATCTCTTCTAGTCCCCCACTCTCTCTCAATTTCTTGTCCTCTTTGATTACTATTGTTACAAGCACATACATTAGATGATATATTGAGTCCATTTAGTGGTGCTTGTGTGTACC
>NW_008365970.1:0-203 GCF_000622305.1 Nannospalax galili
TGGTGGGGAGAGGTGGGGAGAATACAGGTGGTCAGTCCAGTCCGTATCTCACCCTTTCCAGAAGAGCCTTTCTAGCTTTCCAACTTTCTCTTTGACCTAGAGAGTCACATCTTAAGCACATCACTTCCTGAGCATGTATTCACAGGGGGTGGATTTTCATATTTCAGCTAAATGCTAAGATTTAGAGAAGACTAGGCAGATGA
>NW_008365971.1:0-203 GCF_000622305.1 Nannospalax galili
TTGTTGTCTAAAACACATTTGGTATTCTAAAGAGAAAATGCACATTCTTGTGCTGGTGAACATTTTACTGGCATTTAGCACAGATGGCTAATACATTTATAAGTGACTTTTACAGCTTATAAACATTACACCATTATATAAAGTAATAACATACAGCACCATTCTCCTTTGAAAGCTCTCATTTATAAAATAAAGCCCCAATA
>NW_008365972.1:0-203 GCF_000622305.1 Nannospalax galili
AAGTCCTTGTGTGAGACTCAAGCTTTGTTGAGTTTAAGTCTGCCTCTTATTGTAAACTTTACATGCCTTAGTGGTTTGCTTGTTGGGTATGAAAAGATGGTTGGTCTAGGCTTCAGGTTCTCTCTTTTGATTTTTTTATTGTAGTTGCCAAATTGCTTTTGTCTTGCTGCTCAGGAGTTCCCACAAAGGCCCAAGTTGGATAA
>NW_008365973.1:0-203 GCF_000622305.1 Nannospalax galili
GGTAGGGACATTCTGGGATTACTAGAAACAAGTGGGATACCCAGCCCTTCCTTAAATCTACAGTTCTTCAGGTAGTCCATGAATAGGGCTTTGCTCCTATTGCTCCATGTACCCGTGTAGTTTTGGAGGACACTGGCACTCTTGGCTCCAAGAAAACCGAATTCTGGGCACCAGTATCTACCATAAACTCAATTGGTTTCCCC
>NW_008365974.1:0-203 GCF_000622305.1 Nannospalax galili
GAACTAGGGAAATGGGAAGCTGGACTCAATCTTAGATAAGGAACTGTTGGCAGACGATCACTGCTGGGTGAGGTAAAGTCAGTCTTCTTTAAGAGAGTGATTCTAGACAGGCTGATCAGGCTCCAGTGGATAAACCCACACTGAAGAACATTTGGGTACACAAATTTGACTTAACATACATGGAATCCTGTGGGCGGGCCATG
>NW_008365975.1:0-203 GCF_000622305.1 Nannospalax galili
TTACCCTTCGTGAAACAAGCTTCCTTTTGAAAAAGACGGAGACTACCAAAGAGTTCCCAAACTGGCCAAACAGGAGAGTAAGCGTGTGTGAGATGCTCAACCCTAAGTGACCCATCTTCAATGCAACCTCTACACTTAGTATGAATACATCTCAACTCTCAGCAGAGAAGTTTCCTTATGCAGTAGATGGTGATTAACACAGA
>NW_008365976.1:0-203 GCF_000622305.1 Nannospalax galili
ATGAAATGCTTCTTCTAATCATGTAGTTATTAAAATTTTTTTAAAAATAAAAATATGCTGGGCGTGGTGATGCACGCCTTTAATCCTAGCACTCCGGAGACAGAGGCAGGTAGATATCTGTGAGTTCAAGGCCAGCCTGGTCTACATATAGTGAGTTCCAGAACAGCTGGAGCTACAGGGGGACCCTATCTCAAAAAGATAAA
>NW_008365977.1:0-203 GCF_000622305.1 Nannospalax galili
GCTGCCTGCTGCTTCAGGAGCCTCGAGGCAAAGTCTGCCCACAGCCTCCAAAGTGAGCTCAGCAGTGCTGACAGGGTGCATACTGACCTCCATGGGTTATATAGCCTTTAAATGAAACTAATGACGAATAGAAAGAATTTCATCATCGCATCTGCTGGTCCAAATATGTCAAACCTCAGCTATTCCAAGGCCAGTCATAGAAA
>NW_008365978.1:0-203 GCF_000622305.1 Nannospalax galili
CATATGCCCATGCATACACATCTAGCACACACATACATACACACACATAAAGAATCTAAAATATACATACCACACACAACTGACACACATACACATAATATACACATATGCATGCATACATACATATATGCACATACCTAACCCTCATTATCACACATGCATAATACACACAAACCTAACACAAATATGCGCATGCACACACC
>NW_008365979.1:0-203 GCF_000622305.1 Nannospalax galili
TGGCACATTGAAACAATACAATGGCATATGGGGCGTTAATGTTACATGGGAAAATTGTGAAGTCACAAAGGAACACAGTCAATTCATATCATACCATTCTGATGGCACTATGGAGCAATGTATAGACACATGGGACAATATTATTGGCATACTGGAGCATTGTGAAATGACAAAGAAACATTGTTAAGTCATCTTGTAAAATT
>NW_008365980.1:0-203 GCF_000622305.1 Nannospalax galili
TCACCCACCTGTTCATCCATCCACCTTTCATCCACCCATCCACCTGTCCTTCCAACCATCACACCCACCCATTATCCATACCCCCAGAGTTTCTCAGGACTCAGTATATATGTGGAAGCTTAATATAGGTGCACCAGCTATTGGACCATCCTATTCATTTCCCACAGCAGCTCCCCTTTGTCCTCCCTCCTTCCCTCCCTCCC
>NW_008365981.1:0-203 GCF_000622305.1 Nannospalax galili
ATGGGTGTGGGGACATCTACCAGCGTGTGAGAAACACACCAGTGGGAATATACTCAAAAAAGAATCACTCCCCCTCCCCCAGCAGCTGTCCACATGCCAATAGCTCCTCAGAAACAGTTGGGCCTGGAGGGCCCCTACTGCATCAATGCTGCGATTTTGTCTGCTGTGATCTTTTGCAGGTTTTATGCAGATAACCCCAGCTG
>NW_008365982.1:0-203 GCF_000622305.1 Nannospalax galili
AAGTCTAATGTCTGGGATGTGTAATCCTTTGAATTCTTAAAGAAATATATTTCTTAAAGAAATATGAGGATCTGTTTCTCAGGGGTCACATGAGCTTGCGGGGAGCCCCTGGCTCCTCAGGCTTTTTAAAAAATCAGTTCCATCTACATGATGATAAGCCAAGAGGTCTTGCTTGACCTGGGCTTCGCTTGGAAGCATGGAGG
>NW_008365983.1:0-203 GCF_000622305.1 Nannospalax galili
TGGAGCATTATTATGTTACAATGGAACATTGAGGAGTCATATTGTAGCATTGTGATGGCACATTTGAACAATATTTTGCCACATGGGGAAATAGTGCTTGCTCATTGGAGCATTGTCATATCATATTGGAGCAGTGTGATGTCACAAAGGACCATTGTGAATTCATATTGTACCAATTTGATGTCACTATGGAGCAATATAAT
>NW_008365984.1:0-203 GCF_000622305.1 Nannospalax galili
ATTGTTACATTGTGATGTCACATTGGAACAATATAATGGAACATGGGGAGGCAGTGTTGGTTCATTGGAGCATTGTACTGTTACAATAGAATATTGTGAAGTCATATTGTACTCTTTTGATGGTACTATGGAGCAATATAATAACACATGGAGAAATAATGTTGAAATATTGGAGCATTGTGATGTCAAAATGTAACATTGTG
>NW_008365985.1:0-203 GCF_000622305.1 Nannospalax galili
AATAATCAAATTATGTACCCAATTGAAAGGGTTAAGTGAAATCAAATTATTATTTAGTGATTGCGCTAGAAAAGAGATATCTTTATCATCCAAATGTGCCTGACTCATTGTTGATATTTGTAATTCTAAATCTTGTATATTATGAGATATTTCAGTGTCTTTCTATACTCTTAACAAATGGTTTCTGGTAGCATTTCAATTCA
>NW_008365986.1:0-203 GCF_000622305.1 Nannospalax galili
GGACAAAGGAGGGCTCCAGACTCAATTCTCAGTCCACAGACCTGGCGAAAATATGTCTGTCTACTCACCTTTCTGTAGATGGCAAATATGGTTCCAATGGGGGCCAGACAGTCAATGTTGGAAGTTCCATCCAGGGGGTCAAAGCAAACCACACATTTCCCCTAAATCACAGAGAGAAAAACCATCCAATCAGCACAGTTGCT
>NW_008365987.1:0-203 GCF_000622305.1 Nannospalax galili
TCCTTGTCCACACGCCCGGGTCGGCATGTGCCCGGGGTGCTTGCCGCCCTTTGCCGGGCCCAGGCTTCTTTCCTGGATATTTTTCCCGGGCCCTGTTACACGTTGGCTCAGCCATGCAGGCGACGGGAGGGCTCTGGCATGTGGCCCTGGGAACGCCGGACCTCAGCACCCGGCCCGGCTTTGGGTCGTGTGGGCAGAGACCC
>NW_008365988.1:0-203 GCF_000622305.1 Nannospalax galili
AAAAATTTTATAGCCACTTTTGAAAGAGCTATGTCTTTGCTCTGGAAACTGTTATTGAGCATATTAAAGCTGTAAGGATATGCCTCTTTTAAAAAAATAAAAAATAATATTTAAAAAATGTAGGGAACAGCATATTTTAAAATGAAATGGATATCTTCTTTAAAGAGTAAAAACTCATTCAATTTTATATCTTACAGGGTTTA
>NW_008365989.1:0-203 GCF_000622305.1 Nannospalax galili
GGGAGGAACTGGGTTGGTCCAGATGCAAAGGATCAGGAAGCAGTGGTGGCTTTGGTCCAGAGGTCTGCCCTGGTGTCTGGGGTGCCAAGACAAGAAATGGCCCAGTACCTAGGCTAGAAAGAGAGACTTGGTAGGGGAGCTGGAAAGGTGAATGAGGCTGGGGGAGTGAAGGAATGGTGGGCACACCTGGACTTACCCAGGAA
>NW_008365990.1:0-203 GCF_000622305.1 Nannospalax galili
TTATTTCAAACAAGCAGAAAATGTTAGTGAACTGAATTAAACTGGGACTTCACTCCCTGCTGGGATTTTAACACTTCAAACACAAACAAAATAGTCTTCAGGGTCCTTACAAAATGTTCCATAAGGCATCTTCACATATACCTATATGTCTGAGGCTAAATCATAATATAAACTTTTATGATCACTGATATAAACTTCAATGA
>NW_008365991.1:0-203 GCF_000622305.1 Nannospalax galili
CTGATTATTAGTGATGTTGAACATCTTTTAAGATGTTTCATAGCCATTTTCACTTCTTTTGAGAACTCTCTGTTCAGCCCCTTAGCCCACCTTTTAATCGGGTTGCTTCTTGCCTTGATTCTGTTTTATGAGTTTGTTATATAGCCTGGATATAAAACTCTGTTGGATGTGTCACTGGTGAAGATTTTCTCCCATTCTGTGGG
>NW_008365992.1:0-203 GCF_000622305.1 Nannospalax galili
GCTCAGTGAGATATTACCATGCTCCAATGTGCCATAACAATGCTCAATGTATCTCAAAATGCCCAAATGTGCCATCACTATGCCGCATTGTACTGCCACAATGCTCCAGTATGCCTTCAAAATGCTCTTTTATGCCATCACAATGCACAGTGTGCCATCAGAGTGCAGTAGTGTGTCTTCACAGTGCAGCAGCATCATCACCA
>NW_008365993.1:0-203 GCF_000622305.1 Nannospalax galili
TGGCTCCCAGCATCGGTTCTATCCCATGGAGACATCACTGAGACATCCAGCCTGAAACATATCCTTGTGATTCTGCCTCCTGAGTTACAAAAACTCATACCAAACACAGATAGAGCACAAATTAGGACACTCGGGTCCCATTCTCAAAACACGAACAATGGGATAAACCAAGAAAATATGTCCCAACCATAAAAAATTACCAA
>NW_008365994.1:0-203 GCF_000622305.1 Nannospalax galili
AAGCCAGGTATGGTCAATGGAAGGATGCCAGATGGCTACAGTCAGGAGGCAGACTCAGGGATGTCTGACTCAGGAACCACCAGGTGCAGCAGGGACAAGAGAAACCCCCTGCCTCCTTAGCCTTGTACAGGGTCAAGAAACTGGAGCTACCACCTGTAAGTGTATCAATGATAAAAGAATACAAAGAGACTCCATGTAAGATC
>NW_008365995.1:0-203 GCF_000622305.1 Nannospalax galili
TACCTGAGGGATGTCTGCACTGTCAGTCCAGGTGAGGGAACCAAGATTCTGAGCTAGGACAAGATCAAGTATGCAATACCTCCAAGCTCAAAAATATATGAGGGTTAGAATCTGCATGCTTCTCAGTCTATTCTATGAATAAGGACATGAGGGCACATTGGAGGAGGTATGAATCTAGGGGAATTGAATTAGAGGCTCTAAGA
>NW_008365996.1:0-203 GCF_000622305.1 Nannospalax galili
CGTCTTTCCACACCCACCACCTCTGCTTGGGGCTGTCCCAGAAGCCCCTCCCTTCATGGCTAATTCTCCACAGTCAGTTCTCTGCAGCAGGCCCTGCCCTTTAGAGGAACCAGGCACCCGGAAACCCTTAAACTATTAGAAGAAAGTATTGACGGTAACTTACAAGATATAGATGTAGGGCATGATTTTAGAAATCGGACACA
>NW_008365997.1:0-203 GCF_000622305.1 Nannospalax galili
GGGCTATTACAGTGTTTCTTATGTCACCACAATGCTCAGTGTGCCATAACAGTGCACCAATGTGTCATCAGGGTGGTCCAATGTGACATCACAGTGCTCCAAAGTGGTAAGGGTATGCTCCAGTGTGACATCACAATTTTCCAATATGTCAACACAATGTTCCAAAGTGACATCCCAGTACTCAAGTGCCAACACAATGCTCC
>NW_008365998.1:0-203 GCF_000622305.1 Nannospalax galili
CAGCACAAGTGGGAGGAATAGTCACCTACTTAGTAAGGAAGGACAAAGGGATATTCGTCCTTAACTCTCTCAAGAATTACTGGAACTAACTGGCAAAAATCAAGAGGTGAAAAGTCATGCAGATTTATTATGAAAAATGAAAACCTACAGCTTACAAAAATCAAAGAACCATGATTAACCTTCAGTTTAAAATTACAAGCTTG
>NW_008365999.1:0-203 GCF_000622305.1 Nannospalax galili
AAAAAAAAAGCCTAAATGTGGCTGTTTTGACCAAATCTCTAATTGAATATTATATTTTTTCCTTTAAAATAAGCGTAAAAATCATGTGTGCTTTTTTGAGGCTCGAGGAAGTTGATTTATATAGAAGATAATTACCCAGCGAAGCAATATTTCATGACCTTTCTCCTCAAATAGGACTTTGGTCTGGACAAGCATCTTTTTTT
>NW_008366000.1:0-203 GCF_000622305.1 Nannospalax galili
CCTGATAGTGAGGCAGCAAGGAAAGAGTGGCTGGTAGTGAAGCTATGCAGTGGCTCTCAAGGCTTTTTCTCAAAATGAAGGATGTCCCTTCTGTTTGTATTTCCTTGGCCAAAGAAAATTATAGGACTAAGCTTCCTGTCAACATGATTGAGGGTCTCAATCTCCCCCAGAGAGATACAGAGAATGTTTGGGACAATAATTTA
>NW_008366001.1:0-203 GCF_000622305.1 Nannospalax galili
AGCTTTCTGTTTCCCTACATGATGGAACAGTCAAAGGAAGGTGAGTTCTTTGTAAAAGGTCACTGATACTATTCATAAGGTCTCCAGGATCGTGCTCTCATGAGCTTTACAAGGTCTATTTCCTAATATCATGTGAGACTTTAACAGTTGAGTTTTGTGGGGATACACACATTCAGATCATATAAGTTTTCAAACTCATATTA
>NW_008366002.1:0-203 GCF_000622305.1 Nannospalax galili
AAAGTTCTTTGAAGATTAGTGCCATGTGATAGAGAGGGGACCTACCTGAAAGTCCTCCTGGTAAAAATTAGAAAAGACCACACTTCTTTTCTCCTGCCCACTTACCCACCAATTGTTTTCTAAAGAATACAATACATTGTTTCTGGTTCTCTTCTAGCTTCCACTGAAACACTAGATTAAAAGTAATATTGCCATAACAACTT
>NW_008366003.1:0-203 GCF_000622305.1 Nannospalax galili
CAAGAGCAGCCAGTGCTCTTAACCACTGAGCCATCTCTCCAGCTCCTATTTTATTGTTTTAAAATAAATATTTATTTCATTATGTGCAAATAGTTAAAAATCTATATGAGCTCTTATCCTTAAAGTAATATTTTTGGCCTAGAATGAAACACAGTTTCACACAAGCACCACTTAACAGACTCACTGCCATATATATATATATA
>NW_008366004.1:0-203 GCF_000622305.1 Nannospalax galili
CGGTGCTTCCTGTTTTGAGTCTGACAACCTAACCTAAGTTCTACCACGAGACCTGGAGATTGCTGACGCACCCGAAGAACCAATGAGAGAGAAACATCTCAGGCTCGGGGACCAATGGGAGGACAGGGAGGGGTATAAAAGTTTCTCCCTTATATGCAATAAACAAGAGCTCTGCTTGCAACACAGTGAGTCTCCTGGAGTCT
>NW_008366005.1:0-203 GCF_000622305.1 Nannospalax galili
GTTTCCAATTGGCCCCCAGTGCAGTGGCTATTCCCTGGCTTACCTGAGACAAAGGCTGGCCCATTTTCTGACCTGATTGTAGTTGGGAAACCATACCTGGGCAGGATCTCTTCGATTAGCCTCTTGGCAACCATGTGAGCAGTCTCATGCTAGGTTGGGTAGGCCTCAGTCCATCCAGAGAAGGTGTCTATGAATATTAGTAA
>NW_008366006.1:0-202 GCF_000622305.1 Nannospalax galili
TGTTCCTCCATAGTCTGTGCTTCAGCTTCTGCTTCCAGGTTCCAGCTCTGAGCTCCTGCCCTGACCTCCCTCAGTGAGGACTGTGACCTGGGAGATGTAAGATAAAATGAACCATTTCCTCACTGAGTTGGTTTTGGTCAGTGTTCTTTTTTTTTTTTTTTTTCCAGTGTCACACACACACACACACACACACACACACACA
>NW_008366007.1:0-203 GCF_000622305.1 Nannospalax galili
GTCATCACAATGCACCTATATGTCATCACAAAGCCCCAATGTGTCATAACAGTATTCTATGTGCCATCACCTGTCCTTATGTGTCATCACAATGCTCCAATGTGCCGTCACAATGCTCTGCTCAGTGTGCCATCACAATGCCTCAGTGTGTTGTAATAATATCCAATGTGCAGTCACAATGCTCCAATATGACATCACAATGC
>NW_008366008.1:0-203 GCF_000622305.1 Nannospalax galili
TTTATCAAATGCTGTGTTTTTATTTTCTAGAAGCAAAGATTTGCCTTCCTTTATTATGTAGCCAGAATGGGGACATATAGGCTTATAACAGTTTACTAAGAGAAATGCTCTGGCTACTGGTTACTTATCTGACATGGCTTCCACACAACCACTTACTGATCAGAGTGCTGGCCAGGGTGGCACAGCACAGATGCATGATAAAA
>NW_008366009.1:0-203 GCF_000622305.1 Nannospalax galili
CCTGTATAGGACTGAGGAATTCCAACCTCCTAGGCCTACACAGGAGCTACATCACTTGTTCAGCGAAGAGTCCTGATAAAGCATGGACAACGGCAAGACTAGAGACACTGCTCCCACCTGCCTACTGCTGCCAACCAAGAGAAACAAGCTGCCAAAATGCCTTTCAAGAGCTTCTTGCCTTCCACACAATTTGAGTAGTGCAA
>NW_008366010.1:0-203 GCF_000622305.1 Nannospalax galili
TGGGCTTGTATCTTTATACATTTAGTTAGAAACGTAAATGGTGGTCTTAAATCATTTAATGCTACCCAGTTTATGTTAGCTAAATACGGGCCCCCCGTGAATGTAGAGGTGGCTACTGGGGTGGTAAACCACCCAGTCATATTGGTTCCCCGTTGGGTCGATCCCCGACTCTCCGCCTAAGAGGCGGAGATACTCGCCACTTC
>NW_008366011.1:0-203 GCF_000622305.1 Nannospalax galili
TACTGGCTAGATTTCAAAGTGAAAGAAAGTACTATATTTTCAAGATAGCTGGACAGTTACTCATTGGAACTCACAACATGGTCAGAGTATGTATAAGTCCCACCTAAGCTCAAGCCACCCGAAACTGCATCATGGAGCTGAGGAGGGATGAGAAAGCCTAACTCTGTCTGAGAAAATATTGATAACCTATGGTTGAGGGTACA
>NW_008366012.1:0-203 GCF_000622305.1 Nannospalax galili
AATCAGGAAGGGAGACGTTCGTTCGCGTAGAGAAGTAACCACAGCCACGCAAGGGCTACACTAACCTCTTCTCGGGTGTTCCTGTGACGACCTAATTACCCCTCTCTAGACCATCCCTCTTTTTTGTATTTTTGATTTATTTCTTTTTATTGTGGTGTGAGTGTTTTACCTGCATGTATGTAAGTGTGCCATACGTGTCCAGT